>NC_056743.1:305657085-305792085 GCF_019279795.1 Protopterus annectens
ACTGAGAGAACTGTTTATTAAAAAAACCTACAAGTAAGTTTTTTAATCTAAGTTTTAATGAGCAGCTAGTGTTAGAGTTTGAAAGATGATGACAGCATTGTAATAGTAAAAGCTGATAAAGGCAATTCTTTGCTAGCTTTTGACAAAAATGACTATATTAACAAGATGGACATTATCTTACAAGATTTTAATTACTGAAAGAACATCAGCCTTAATGATATTAAAAAATCTTATAGTTTTATTGATTCTTTAATAGAGGAATGGCTATGTGATGGTAGGATCAGTAAGAAAGAAGCTAATTTTTTTTTCTAAAAGTAACCCTAGTTAGTAGGATCATTGGTTTACCAAAGATTCATAAACTTATTGACTGCCCACCATTGAGGCCAACTGTGGCAAGTGGGGGTAGTAAAACAGAGGCCATGACTGTGTTTATTGACAAACAGCTTCAAAGAGTTGTTGAGAGAAGTGAGACATATATACATGATACTTTTGCCTTTAGAAGGATTATTAAAGGGATTGATGTATGCAAGTCTGACAATTTAGTAACCATGGATATAAAATCATTATTTACTATGATACCTAACGACACTGGTGCTGAATATATTGGAATGGAATTGTTAGGATCAAAGTTTTTTAGCAATGATATGGTTGCATTGATTTGAGAAATATTAGAATGTTTTATCTTATATATTTTTTTGAATTTAATGGATCTTTCTACCCACATAAAATGGAGTGGCTATGGTGGCTGAGATGTCTCCTAGTTACACTAATCTTTTTATGGTAGCATGGGGAAAAGAATTTATTATTAAGAGTCAATATTATGTCAGAGTTATATATTATGGTCATTTTATAGATGATCTCCTCTTAGTTTGGAGAGGAAGGCTTGATGAGTTATGTTTTATAGAACATGAAAATAATGCCTGTGATTATTCAAGTTTTTCATCTAGTTATGATTTTAGAAAAATACATTTTCTAGATGTAGAAGTATACAAAGAAGGTCAAGAACTTAAAACCAAGGTATATAAAAACAGGTGCAAAGTAATACTTATTTGGAATATGGTCGTATGCACTCCATTAGTATGAAGAATAATATTGTGAAGAGACAGCTTACGAGAGTTAGTGACCTGACAGATGGTGATGCTCTATTTTTTGAAGAAGGGATCTATTTGTGTGCTAAGTTTATGGCAAGAGGGTACCTGCAGAGCTTAATAAAAACTAATATTGTTAAAACTAATGCAAATCAGAAAAAATATGAAATTGGAATGGTTCTTCAATATTCATTAGATGGTTAAAAGAGTTGATAAAAGAAAACTGGAAAATTTTAAGTACTTTTTCCGTGGTTAAAAAAGTGGTGGGAGAAGCACCTCTGTTTATAAATAAAAGGGGAAAGAATTTTAAAAATATTTTTCAGGACAAGTTGAAATATATGAGTAATGAAAAAAAAAAGAAAAAGGGAATGTTTAAATGTTTAAGTTGCAATCACTGGAAGTTTTTATTGACAGGCGAAAATGAGATTGACATAAGAAATGTAAAAATTAAGTTTAGTGATTTGTATACTTGCAAGTCTAGATTTGTAGTTTACTTGTCCATTTGTTCTTCCTGTCCTGCATATTATGTTGGCAGGACTTCAAGAGAGCTATTTAAGAGAATACATGAGAATTTGTTTGCTATAAAAAGGTGACAGCAATGCATGGGGAAAGCATTATAGTGCTGCAGTGTGTAATGGTACAACTAAGTTTTTTGTATTAGATATGGTGTCTGATTTTTATAATAGATTAGAAGCAGAGGAAGAGTTAGATTGGAGGAAGTACTGCTACTGCTGGTTAGTTAAATTAGATGTCAGCAGCCTACCAGGACTCAATGACAAGGAGAATTTTAAGGTATATTTAAAAAGAAAGAAACTGAAACATTAAGCAGGCATTATTTTTCTTTAAGTTGTGATTGTATGATTGCTTTACAAGTGGTATTAATTATGTAAATTCTTTAATTATGCTGTGAATATACAAGTTTTTATTGTCTTCGTTTGGTCTGAAGAAGTCTTATCATAGATGAAAGTGCTTACTGGGTGAATTTTATTGTGGAGTATTAAAGAAGCTGTAATCATTGCAATTTTTGGTTGTTTTTGATAGTTTTGTTTTTTGCATACAACTATAGCTATGCATTTGACCTGAATTAGAATATTTATACCTTGAGGATACAAGTACCATACAAATAAAATAAAGCCACAAAATGCATGATATCTAAAAATATAAAGATAAAAATAATATAACTTAAAACTGAAGAATTATGTGCATTTGAGAACTGTTAATGAATAAGTATATTATAAATCTAAGTTGTAATAGTTTAATGTGATCACAGTTATCACATACATTTTAAAGCAATCCAGTTTTCATTGCTGAATTCAATATAGAAGAGTAATGTCACTTGACATGACCAGTTCTTTGCTTTCTTTTACAGATCAAAAAATCCTCTGCATCATTATGTGCTGAAAACTGTTAAGTATCTGTCTCATGTAGTCACTCTCCACCCCCCCCCACACACACACACAAATGCACATAAATACATGTTCATGGGCATATGTAAAATACCTGAATATTCTGAAATATTTACTAACTTTACAGTAACTTCTCCGTTTCACCATACTTCCCTAGCAAGTTCATCAATCAGTTATTACTGCCACAGCTACACTTGGCCTGTATTTTAAGTCACTATTCAACATAGATTAGTTTCAGCATCACATTGTCAGCTGAGCGTTGTTGGTACAACAAACTTTGCAACTCTGTAGAAGAAACAGTGCACATGACTTTAAATCTGATTTTCCTAAAGCATTAATAAGAGAAAAATTGTTGCACTGAACAGCAAGTAAGAAAGAACTAAAAGGTTTCTCTTTATTTAGTACAGAACTTTGAGGTAATGATATGCTAAATACACACCATACTGCTTTTTACAACAAGCTGTTTAGTCATTTAGGTAAATCCAGCTCTTTGCAATCTCAAGGACTTTAGCACATCAGGCTTGAGTGTCATGAATTTCTTTAAGTTCACAGAAATTCATATTCATTGCATCTATAAAACCATCTTTGCACCTTAGTCTCTCCTGTTTCATTCTTTTGATGTCTTTGAGTATTCCCTGCATCAATGTCTTGTCTTAGTGAATCCTGTGTTTGCACTATCTTGCCAAAGTATTCAAATTTTAGTTTTACTATCAGGCTTTCCATTGAACTGGCTAAGTTTATATATATATTTTTTTATTTTCTTGCAGTCCGCACAAAAGGTTTTTTCCAAGACCACAATTCAAAAGTAACTATTTTTTCTAGCATATTCCTTTACTCATAAGCCACCTCTCACAACTATATGTTAATATTAGGAAAACCATAGGTTTGACTGAATGGAATTTTGTTGAAACCATATCTTTCCTCTTCTTATCCAGATTTGTCAAAGTTTTTTTTCCAAAAAAAGCATTTTTTTTTGCATCATGGCTGCTATTGCCATCTTCAGAGATCTTTAAGAAGAGCAAAATATAATCTGCCCCAATTTCTTTCCCAATCTATTTACAAACAATCAATAAGAACAGATGACTCATTTTTGTGTGATGTTGAACAATAAGACAGATTTTCTACTTGCTATGTTTGCCTTCATCAACATGCTCTACAATATGACTGTTCCTCATATTAAGCCATCAAAGTAATATCATCTGAACATCTGAGGTTTTTAATAATTCTTTAAGCAGTTTTGTTTTCAACATGTAATTCATCTAACTTGCATTTTGCATGACATATTTAACATGTAAACTGAATAAGTAGGGTAACAAAAGGTTCTTATACAAGCACTCAAGTCCCAAGGGCTGAAAGATCAATGTCTGAAACATAGGGATTGAAGGATTTTGTAGGTTACACAGGGTGCTGCTTACATTCACACTGAAATATGAGATTTTCTGCACCTCAGCAAAACACGATATTTGAGTTTTAGTGAGGAAGGTGTCGCAGCCGTAAGGGAGGAGTGGGTGATGATGGGAGTCTGGATTAGGGTAGTGACCTGGAAAGGGATTTAGGTTTAGAGAGCAGGCATGGAGTTTTAAGGTTAGGGAGCAGGATGTGAGTTTAGGGTTAGGGACCAGCAGGGCAGTTTTAGGTTTAGGTTGTGGGAGAGGAGTTTAGGCTAAAGAAGATATAAAAACATGGCAGTGAATAAGCTTATAACAAGCTACTGACATGTGAATACTTTTAGTTGAGTGTTAACACTACAGAGCCTTGATGTACTACTTTTCCAGTCTTGAACCAGTTAGTTACTCTGTATTCATTTCTAACGGTTCTTTTCTGTTCTCCATAAAAGTTTATCAGGAGGCAGATAAGGTGAACTGGTATCCCCATTTTTGTATGACGTCACAAAAGTTTGCTATGAGCCACACAAAGGCTTTAGAGGAGTCAATAATACAGAACTAAATATTTATCTGGAAATCATTTGCTTTCTCTGTTTTCTTGCAATTTGGAAATTTGAACACTAGTGCCTCTACCACTTCCAAAGCAAGCTTGTTCCTCGGGCAGCTCTTGGCCCATGCATTTCTGAAGTCTAGCTTGCAAGATCTTGAGCATTACTTTACTAGTATGTACGACAAGTGCAGTTGTTCAGTAATTTGAGCAGTCTTTAGCATTGGCCTTTCCTGGGATTACAAATCAAACTTTTCCAATGTCATCTAAATTTCAAGCAGCATTGTAACAGCATAAGTTTGCATTATTTTAAACTTTTGAACTTGAATTCTATGCTTTCACATGGCCTCGATATTAGGAAAGGGTTTTGGCTTTACATCAGTGAACATGTCATCTTATGTCTCAGTGATGCTAAAGTACATCTTAGAGCTCTCTGCTGTATATTCTTGCCACTTCTTTTAAATACTTCCAGTGTCTGTGAAGTCTCTATTAGTATCGGCACTTTCCCATTCTTTAATCTTCACTCATTTAAATATGCCTCCTTATCTTTCTTTGGTGTTCTCAATCTCTGCCTTCAGGTTAACCTATTTTCCGATCTCCATTACCTTAACCATTCTTCTTACCTCAGCCACTCCCAAAGCTTTCAGAGAAAGTCCTCTTGCCTTCTTTTTATTTGGAGTATTTTTCAATGCCACCCCTTGGACAATGTCACAATCTTCAGTCTATAGTTCTCTATATATACTATCTACCAGATCTACTCCCTTAATCTATCAGTCACCTTCACCAAATATTCACTTGGAATATTGTTGAACTTGTTTTTCACTTAATGTGATTTTTTTTTATTTAATTCTAAATTTTGTGGTAAGAAGCTGATGGTGTAACCACAGTCATTTCCAGATCTGTTTGTTGCGGACTATATAGAATTCTTCAATGGCTGACTATATAGTCCATCTGATTTCAGGGTTGATAGCCTGGTGATGCCCCCACATCTAAAGCAAGCTCTTAAGCTGTTCAGTGTTTCTGCCAGAAATGTAGTAACAAAAATGGAAATCTAATTCAGTGCCTTTGTTTAGTGAATTTTTAGATCTCTTATGTTATGCAAAAAAATGATACTAAAAAAATTAATTTTTTTTAAGAAGAGTATCAGTAATTGCTGAAAGAAATTAAATGTGTAACAAAATATTAATATATTTTAAGAAAAGCTCTATAATTCCTCTATGTAAAACTGTTATTGCTGTCTAAAGTTGGTGAAACTATTTAACTTGGCTGTTAATCTTCTTCTCTTTGTAAATATAGTAAATATGTTTTTAAAAATTCAATAAATGTATTGGGGGGGGGAAAGAAAGTATTTTTACAATCAGTGAATTATCTTGGAAGAATTCTATTAGTTTATGTAGTAGTTCATTCCATAATCCAAGTTCAAACGTGTTATTTTTTGTAATTTAACTATCATCTCTAGCATTACACTCCCCTACAATGAATGCAATATCTTTTTTGTTGTTTCCAAATGTTTTTGCAGAAAGTCTTAAAACTGATCAACTAAATTCTGTTCATCATCTATAGTTTGAGCATAAACTTGTATCATTTGTAATACTGACTGGCTTACTTTGTAGTTTGATTGTGATCAGCATAGTGACTGAAGTCATACAATTAATTTCCCGATTAAAACCACTTCACATTTTTTTTTATTTTCATTAAACATTTATGCCTTAACCCTTGCTTGATTGCAAACCACTCATTCATACCTCTGTCCTTTTTTGCATTTAATATACATTGCCATTCACTTTGTTTGATAAGCCGATTATTTTCTCTTCCTCTTTCATTTTGTTTTATCCATCCATCCATACCTACATCCAGTTTATGAAGAGTTTATAAAGAGATTTTACTGCTTGAAAAGGAAATAAATCCATGTACTTATGTTATAATTGTTTATCCAACAAAGCACAGCCTATTTTCAGTTGTAGCCTATAGAGAAAGCTCCACTGTAAATTATTTAAAAGCATATACCATGTACTCTATAAGGTGTGCACATTCACAGATATGGTCATAAACTACAAAGAAATATAACACTTTTTTTAACTTTTTATTTATTTAGGTTCATAGGTTCATAGGTTCTTGTTCTTGTTAAATACCCTGAACACACTTCTAAAATCTTAACTTATCACCCACCTCAAAGCAATAGAAATTCCTCATATAAAACCCTGCCTCTTTCTACTTAACACTAGCATATTTTTTCAATTACCCTGATGCATTCACATCCAATAGGCCTCCTGATTCCTTGTCCTCCTGGGTGTCACATTCCAAAGATCCAAATAGGTCCAGTGGTATCTCTGTTATCAAATTGGCCAGACCCCGGCTGTTCTTGGTGTGGGAGGATAAACCAGCTGCTTCTGTCACCTGTTTAAAATAGGTTGAACTCAACTACACCTCTTTGCCATATAGCCCCCATTACTGACCCCTCCCTAACCTGGCTTTGTCTCAACCACTGCTATGCATCTGATGCCTTGGCCTTACCTAGAAGTTATCTCACTTCTGTCACCTTCTCCTCCACACTTCTGTGTTTATTGGACAGCTAGTCTCTGAAGTGAGGAAGGAGAGATCAGAGGGAAAAGTAGTCTCTTCTGAACTTCCCTAAGCATTTTAAAGATCACAAGTTGTTGCTTGGTACCAAAGACACATTGACCCTGCCTAACCTTAGCCCTACCACTAGCTGTTTTCCTCATCTGACCCTCCTTCATTATCATCATGACTGTTAAGCTTAGCAGTGATGCTCTAATCACTGCAATGGTTTACACTGACTACCACGTGCTGTACCAGCTACATTCAGTGCTGCCCCTTTTGAGTGTACAACATTGTCTATATGTGCATAAATTCTAACTCCACTTCACAATACCCTTCTGTCAGCTGCCAAACAGGATATATGAATCTAAAACAAACTCTACGAACACATTCATATTTATGCTTTTCCATCCCTAAACTTGCTCAAACTATCCGCTTATATCTCCTTTATATGTCTGTGCATCCGGTTATTATTTTTTATCCTGCCTTCCAGCTTGAGTCGGACATTTGGTAAAATTAAGCTTCCTCCCTTCCCTGTCATCTGCTTTGTCATGATCAGTGAGACTCCTGCTATCAAAATATCATCCTGTCATTTGGACACAGAAATCTTCTTGTCCCTCAGCAAAGACTTTATGAAAGCAGTTTCCAAACTAATATAGCTCAATGCCAACATATACCATCTAGCCTTTGCAAAGAAAGGAAATTAAAATCAGTGCAGTCAGATAGCCAATAGCATCAAGCAAAACAGCACATTCATGAGACACCAATAGAGATTTAATCCTACACAGAAGTTGCATGAAGAGAAAGAAAATAAAGATTCACAGATAGTGGAAAATGTAGATTCTCAATTTTTTAATCTCAAGATTCCATCAGCATTTAAGAATTAATTCATTCATTTTCCAAAATCTACTTTGTGTTCATACTGTCTGGGGGAGACAAACACCAGATCATGGATGGGGTGCTGGACAGCAGATGAATGTCAAAACTGACAACTATATACATCCCAGGTCCCAGCACACATCATACCTGTCCTTGAGTAACTGCTCGACCCATAAACATTTGTATGATGTGCTGTAGGAATGTTCTAACCAGCAACAGTTTCCATATGAGGTTGGAGAATTGCGAACAGCCACATAAACCAGCTACACTCACACTATGGTCAACTTCTATAGTAACCAGCCTTGCAAACCAAACCAGTTGTCTTGGGTCAAATACTGTATACCAGTATATGACAGAAATGGATGGGCAGTTTTATTTTTACAGTAGCCAATTAAACTATAATATTTTTTGGAAGTTGTGGGGAACAGCATATCTATGGAAAATTCTTACATACAGATGGATATGTAGATTCTATTCAAATGGCAGTTTATTACTCTAACATTTCAAGATATGTCAATGTTTCAGCATTACATTTTCTGTTTTATTTTCTGGGATATAGCTGAAAAAAGTTCCATGTGGCTCAGCAAATTTATTTGGTTAAAATTGGTAAATAAGTAATAAATAGCTTGATCCAGTTTGCATTTAGGGGAAGCTGATTCTTCAATTAATGGACCATTATATAGTCATTCTGTGGTTATGACTAGTATCAGTTTGCTGTTTTTAACACTGACATTTTTCTTTACTAATTTTTTACGTGATTTATGTATCAAAAATGTAAAAGAAGCAATGATGTCCGATTTATTTTCGAGTATAGTAAACAATGACATTTTTCATTTCTTAACTGCTTTAAGTGATCTTGTCCTTCACTGACCCTTTGCAGCTACAAGGATAAGGGTAATACAACACACAGACACACAGGGGCACACAAGAATTGGACAGCTGGATGGGTGTTTGCAAATTCACTGCAGGTATGACTGGCCTGGGAATCTCTGAAAGAAGCATGCAAAGCCTAAGGATGGATATTGGCAAGGCAGAAATGGCCTCATGGCTCAATTATTTTGTAACTCTTATGCTCCTTTGTGTGTGTGTGTGTGTGTGTGTGTGTGTGTGTGTGTGTGTGTGTGTGTGTGTGTGTGTGTGTATATATATATATATATATATATATATATATATCTGTTCATCTATCTATATAGATAGAGAGATATAGATATATGAGTAGTTTGCTGCAGATAGTCAAACAGCATGTTTTGGGACATGGGAAGAAACCAGAATAACTGAAGAAAACTTATCCTAATATAGGCAGACCATCAAAAACTGGAAATCTGCAGATGAACAAATATGCTAGATGTGTTAATGTACATACAAAATTTACACCTATGACATCTCCTTGTAACCTGTACACCATATGAAACAGCTGTGGACACATGATTGGTTCTAAAACACAACGGTCTCTTCAGAGACTTCTTGTTCTTGTACCTGATACACGGCCTATCTCCTACTGCATTCCCAATCAAATTGTATGTCTGAAGAATAGACTAATTAGTCCTAATAACTGTATGTATCACCTCTATATTACTCATGTAATATAGTGTAATAGGTGCAATGTTAAAATCTAACACTCTGTGCCCTCCAGAAGTTGCATTACACTTCACACTCCTAAATGCTTTGGAAAAATAAAGTCTTGCCTTATCATCTCTTAAACTCACTGCCTTTCTACATGCATTTTCTGTCTCTCTAGACTTATACCACTCTCCTCAAACTCAGTTCTCAAGGTGGATAAATCTTTAGAAAACCCTTCATCCAGGTTATTCAACCTGGACATGCGTAAGTTTTGACTTTTCAAGATATTCTTATAGATATAAGCTGGGTGCATGCATTGTCATAAAATTACATTACGTCTACAGGATTTCCTAAACAATCCTGTATTTAAGCAACCATTTTCATCTTTAACAATGCATACATCAAGAAAGTCTATAGAGTTCAATGAATAATGACCTGCAAATCTTAAAAAAGAAGTGGTACTATGTATATGCTCTATAAAACCTTGCAGCTGTGAAAAGGAACCTCCCCACAGTAAAAAGATGTCATCCACAAATGTTCTATAAAATAAAATGTGCCCCAAGGTAGCTGTTCCCTTGAAAAACTCCTCAAGCTCCCATTCTCATTAGTGCTGTGTCCAGGGGCAGGTCTGAACTGCAAGCCCCGGTTGTTCGAAGGAAAACTAATCCTGTACAGCAGATCTCTTCACAGCAGAACTTTCTGTTTTTTCCCCTCTCCCAATCAGGTGAAGAACATGGAAGACAGAAAGATCACTCAGCAGAGGGAGGAAGAGAAGGAAGCAGCCCATGGAGGTTGTATGTGCATTAACACATCTAGCGTATTTGTTCATCCTTCCACAGGTACCATATATGAGTTTAGAGTGTCGGCCAATTGTCGTACATCAACTATAGTTTACCTCGCTTCTTGCATAGCATGCAAGAGTTTTTATATAGGAAAAACAAATCATTCTCTTTTTCAAAGGATGAGGAAGCACCTTTCTAACACCCAGGTGGGAGACAGAAGAAGTGGTCTAGCTAAGCAGTCATTAGAGTGCGGCCCATTGCATTGTTTCAGATTTACGGTAGTGGAAATTTTTAAGAAAATTTTACATCAAGGTGATTTTAGGAATTATACTGAGAGAAGGGAATTGTGGTGGATAATTAATCTGCAAGAAGATAACTTTCCCGAGTTGAATGGCAAGGTTTCTTTGAAACCCATTTTAAAATCTAGGGATCTTTCTCACTAATAGAAGTAAGGGCTGTTAGTATGTGTTTCAATGGAGTGCTGTCTTACTGACTAACATGTAGCTGATTTCTACTATATAAGCTGTGTCTTTGTTTTTCTTTTTGAATGGTGTGAAGAAGCACCTTAATGTGTAAAAGTACTAACCGTTTTATTGAATATGTTGAATAAACATGTTTTATTTTACTTTGTCTGCCGTGTTTCTGTGCTGAAGTTGGTTCTCTTGCTGTTTCACATTGTTACTTCTGACATAGTTAATTCCTTGTGGGGAGTGTTTTGCTAAAGATAAGTACATAACTATGCAAGAGTTGCAGTAGACAGATTAATGAGCAAGGTAAAAATCTTGGTACATTATTAGATTACAACATTAAGGATAAAGTGGTTTGTGCAATCAGAGTATAACAGGATAGGATATAAAGTGAGGATAATGAAGTTACTCATGTAATTACATAGGCTTTTGCAACATAGTCTGAATAATTGGTCCTTATAAAGTCTTTGGCTTAAATATAGGTAAGCAAATATAATAGTACAGTTTTGTATTTAAGTAAGCAAATTGAAAGAGAAAGAGGTATCTCAGAGTAGTAGTTAATGAAGGTGTAGGTATAGGGTAGTGTCAGGTGTTCAGAAGTGCAGATTTGGCACACGTGCATTGTTATAGAGAGGAAAGGTGCTGTCTCAGGGATTTTTTAAAGAGACAATTGTTTCTGCTGCTTTGTAGATTATTAACTTTGAATTAAAATATGTTTGCCTGGCTGTGACAAGTGCTTTATCTGCAGTTTGAGCTTAGATGCAATCCAATATTAAGTCTATTTCACATTTATTTAATGGAATATCTGTTGGCTGTTGACACAGTTACTTTGAAAAATACCAGGACTTCATGGCACTAGGTGTGGGAGTGTGGAGGTGGTGATATAACTGATCATCATTTAAAACAGCATAGCTTGACTTAATAAATGGGTTTAGATGATGATATGTCTCCACCTGTGGAGACGCATGGTTAGTTCTGAATGGATGTATCTTTTTAGATGTTACAACTTTGTAAGTGATTACAAATAAATATGCATTCTCTTAAGATATGGGGCAACAAAGACATAAAGCAAATATAAATTACTTTAAATTTTAACCTTATTAAATATAGGGCATTGGGTTAGTCGTAGTAAAAGTCAAAACTATATTTTTGCATTTCATGAACCAGCTAAAAATGGAAACCCTCCAATGATAAGTACTTTCAATGCAGATAATTTATCAAGTAAAAGATTCCTGTATTAGGAACAGGCACAATTCTGAGCATGAACAGTGAAATGCATGATGCTGTTTTAGAAAATATCTAAGGAATGGATGATGGTTTCAGTTTCTGGTTGCATCCACCTTGCCTTAATGCAGGAACCTAGATGTAATGTTAGCATCCCACTGTACAGATATTTGACTTGGCACTTTTCATTTTCTGTAGAAGCACATGCAGTTAATTCCTAAAACCTAAAATTTGAAAGCGCTAAGTGCACTTTTCTTTTTCTAAGAGGACAATGTATCTTTGTAGTTAGGACACAGCATCCTGGAAAATAAAATGTATTATAACACTTAGGCAAAATTTAGAACAGTATTCACAATTCATAAATAACGTCTTGTTCGATTCTCAGCTCGAGCGTCTTCTGTGTGGAGGCATGCATGAATGGACGTGCCTTCGTTGAAGGTTGTGTGTCAGGGCTGGTAACTTAAATCCACTACCAAACATTAGCAGACCGGAGTTCCGCTGTGGCGACCCCTAACTGGTATAAGGCGAAAGCCACAACAACATTCACAATTCATAAATATGGATAAAGCAATGTCCTTGGGGAATACTTCATATTGCAACTTGCAGGCTGATTAAAGAGCTTATGACATAAAGTCTGTTTCATGAGATTTTCTACTGCAAATGTCTCACTGATTTTTATTTTTGTTGCTAAAATACTGTGATACATTCTTAATGTGTTACAGACTAGGGAACAATGTCATACTTATTAGATATATATTTCTGGAGTTGCACTTGTTTTTTTATTCTCTGTACTTTTCTGTGGAATATTTTCTGCTTTTCAGAAATACCTAAGATAGCCATAACTACCCAGCTTTGACAGTCTCGAGGGCAGAAGGCCACTAAAAGATACAAAAGTTTCATCCAGAGAAGATGGATATCCTTGAAATAACAGTGCAGTGGGAAAGACAATTATAATCTTGAAGAAAACCGTGGTACTATAATAGAAATTCTGCAGTGAAACTGGATGCATCTGAACCAGTAGTACTGATATTTGTTATATTACGAACAATTATGGTTTATGTCACTGTCTCGTGCTCATCACGATTCAGTAAACAGACATTCAAGTAGTCATTCTTCTACAGTTGCTAGAAGCATTCATCTCTGCACCCCATAAAGTCATGTGTTAGCTGAGGTAACAAAACCTCGTGTTAAATTAGAAGAGATGAAGTTGCAGGCCCCTTTACTGAACTGTGCGCAACAGAAAATGGCTTCTGTAAACACTTCTAGAATCTCTGAACACTCATCTATCAAAGCAAGCAGAAGAAGCACAAACTGTAGCACAATAGTGCAATACAAACAACTATTAATTTGTTCATTTGGAGAAGTTGCTGGAGCAGTAATCTGGGTGACAATCCTCTTAGACACCTGAAAACCCTACCCACTGGTAGTTACTGATTGTAATTCAAATCTACAGCATGTCCAGTGACAATCTTTTAGCTGAGGACTAAATTAGTCAGCATGTATGATGACAGCAGTGGCACCTTCAGATTCCTGTCCATGGCCCAATAGTGGCACAGTAGCTAGCTGGTGGGGTACATAGGACATGTGAAAAAAAAATTAGCACCACACCAATAATGTATAGAATACATGATCCATAGCAACAACTCACACATAATCCATGATTAATAATGGAAAACTATTTCCCTGTGAAAAACAATGAATTCCATAGTCTTCAAAATCTTGCCAGTGTTGATTCAATAGAAAATTAATTTGTTGTACTCAAGGATGATAGTTTGGATGAAGTGCTGACATGGTGCAGTATAACATGTGCAGCTGCATATACAACAGAGGTAACAAAATGTCATGCAGAAAGACATTTGTGCCTCAACAGAAAGCAAACCAGTATCAGTAACCCAAATTCAAGAAGAGGAAGTCATACGTATTTTGTTCTGTGCTGAATTATAAGGAAATACAGCAGATTTTGCCAACATTCAGGATAAAGCACACACCTTCCCATTGCAGACACTGGTGAATAACAATGTAGTTTAAAAGTCTGTTAAAAGTTCTTAGACATAGAATTAAGAGTGGTCAGTTAACTGCTGGATTACAGTAATAGTTTTGACACCTCAGGAACAATGTTGGAGAGGGTCAGAACTTGAATTAAAACCTAGAAGCCTTAAAATATGCAGTTCTCTTGGTTTATTTTCTTGAACGTTTACAATTGCTGGTGAGCTGCTCTGATAATACAGATTAGAGTAATTCAAGCAAAAAAGTGAAAATTAAAATAGTTTCCAGATGTTGTGCAAGAGTTCTTTGACATATTATTGTTATTCTATTTACTTGGAAGTTACAAAAATGATTTCCTAATATCTAACATAACTCGTATAAAAAGGGGGCAGGGGAATTAAGATCACATAAAGATTTTGATGCATAAAAATAGTCAGAATACAAAGATTGAATGAAATAACTGAGATATAGTGGCAACCATTATTTATCTATTTATTTATGCGTCCCACAATGTCAGAAGCCCCTTTTCCCTTTTCAGGGTTAACCCTAGGTGGTATGCATACTGACTAGGTAAAATTTGGCCAGGATAACAGGGAATGTCCCCTAATTGTTTTTGGTGATAACAGGGATGTGTTTTGTCTGAGCACTTCCTGCTTCCATTCTGGGCATATGGGCAGCCTAAAGAAGTAGATAAGCAGTGTGGATGAACTCGCAAGCTGTAGCTGTGGTGTTTTAGATCAAACAAATATGTGGCTATGGAACCAGCTGAGTCTGGTGGGCAACAGAAGGCAACAGAAGGAGTCAGTGTGATGATTGCAGAGGGAAGCATGGCTTCCAGATGTAATGGTAATGAGGGTACAGAGGGTATAGCAGTTAATGAAGGGAAGGCAGTCGAGCCTTCCATGGATTCATAAGTGATGTTTCAACAGCACTTGTTTGACAAGGATGTGTCAACAAGAGAGAGGTTTATCATTATAATCTTTCAGTCAGGAGGACTGCAGGATAATATACTTAAAGGATTAATATCCAGAGGTAATCAGGAGAGTGGGAGAGCTATATCATGGGATGTGATGGAGAAATTTCACGAAGATGATTTAGAAAGTAAGAAGGACAAATCTACAAACATAAAACATATGTAAAGATGGTAAGGAATAAAAAGCAAAGAAACAGGAATGAAGGACAGCAATCTGGAAGTCAGAAAGAAAAAAAACTTTAACAGTAAGAGTACTTAGCAATGCAGAAGAAGAGATGGACAGAATATATGGGATAATGTTATATCTCCTTTAGGTGTAAAATCAGAGGAAGGCCATTTATTCATGTAAGCAATAAGACGTTTTGTGACATTATTTTTGAAAGTGGGGTTGGAATGGAGAAATTTCTGGAGGAGTATGAAAAGAAGATCAATCGATATCCTTGGAATTCTTGTGTTTTAAAAGCATTTAGTAGGGAGACTAAGAAGAAGGTTCACAATTAATTCAGAAGTGATTTAGAAAAACAGACTTTAAAGAGATTTACTCAGAATATGTCAGGATGTTATGAACATCACTAACGTTTATGATAATAGAAGTTTGTGGACTGGGGGTTGGGACTGTAATGGTTTGAAAATGCAAAATGATGCTATTGTACATATTCCAAGTGTTATAAATACTGAAGGGGAAAGCGGTATTGTAAAGTATCGGAGACAAGGTAAGACGTGTTTGTATTGTAGAAAGTGAGATCATTTAATTGGTGATTGTGACAAAAATGTTATAAATGTGGTGAAACTGGACATGATGCAAAAATGTGAGTTGAAATGTTATATATGTAATAAAATAGGTAATGTGTGAATGGATTGTAAAGAAGGACAAAAAGAAGGGGAAAAGGAAATGTGGGACACACAAAAAATCGTATATAAGGGGAAAAACTTTGGAAAAAGCTACAAAAGAAAAAGCTAGAGAGGAAAGTACAGAAGTAAGAGAAAAAATAAAAGGGATACGAAGGATCAGCAATAAATGATGATGACATTAATTACAACACAATGAAAGAAAAAGAAGAATTTGACAAGTAAAAGAGTAAGAGAAAGGGAAAAGAAATATATAGGAACTTTTATAAAAGAAAAGGGAAAGGATAAAATAAAAATGTAGAAAAGATGACTAATATTTATTATAGATAATTTTAAGAAGAGGGAAAGGGACAGATGTAGAACAGTAGCAGTTAATGTAAAGTTTAACCTGAAAGAAAGGTAGTTTAGAATGGTGTAAAAAGCTTGATACAGATATAATAGTTTTAGAAGACATAAGAGGCTTGACTATAGCTGAAAGAATACAGAAAGAATACAGACTGAGCAATTATGGGGGTTAATGTCTGGAATTTCTGAAAAGACCCATGTTAAAGAACAGGAATATTAGTGAGAAAAACAGTAAAAATATTAGATGTGACTTTAGTAGAGATAAGAAGAGCAACAATTCTGGATATGGGGTGGAAAGAGCATGTATATAGAATAATAGCACTTTATGCTTATGTTAATAGAAAAGCCAGAGAAAATATGTTGCAGAAAATTCTAGATTACATAGCTTTAAATATGGATATTATAGTAGTAGGAGACTTTAAATATGATTTAATAAAAATAAAGGATAGTGACATGAAATACTTGAAATAATAAGATGTGGAAAATTGTATTTATTAAAATTTAATGGATGGACATGTAAAAGAGGGGATTGTAGAACAGAAATAGATAATTATTTCTCTTTCTTGGTATACCGAAAAATAAAGGAAGGTATATTAGAAACAGGATTCTCAGATCATTTGGCTGTTTGGATAGAAATAAAAAGATATTCAGGATATATAAAGATGGGAAAAGAAATAAAAAGAATAAATGAAACAAAATAGAATTAAAAAGGAAAACTAATAGTGCTGGAATTTTGTAAAGATCGTATTGGTATGAGAAATTTGTAGCATAATTGGTCAGCATGTTGGATAGCCTTTAAGGAAAAATATAAGACGTTATATGCAATTGGAGAAACTATGATAAGACAAGTTATAACCAAAGAATAAGGGAATGATAGTATTTTTCTAAAGAAAAATAATCATATCAATTTAATAAAGAAGGCAATCATTTGATGTATAAATAAAGATATTATTTAAAAGGGAAAAAGGAAGAGGTAGCTCCATATTTAAGTAAGTTAGCCAAAAAAGATCATGCAATAATGAGAAAGCTAAAAGACAAAACAGGTACAATACAAATGATATAAGAAAAGATAATGGAAATAGTAATAGATTACGAAAATTAGATGTTTGAAGAGAAAAGGACATCCGAATAAAGATATGGAAATTAAAGAAAGTTTTGGAACAGGATAATGAAGAGATTGAAAAATAAATATTTTTTGAAAAATTAGATAAAATATTGAAAATAGTTGATATGGAGTTGGCAGCAGGAACTGATAGAATAGTATACCAAATGTATACAAATTTGAAAACATGGCAAAAGAAATGTTTTCTAAGGGTTTTAAATGAACGGTTAAAGAAGGACTTAGGCATAAAGAATTATTCAGAGGTGTAATTAAATTTTATGGAAGGGAAATGTACATGATATGCAGAATTAAAGATGGTAGTAATGAACAACAGAGAATATAAAATATTTATTAAGATTATTCTGAAAAGTTAAAATTGATAAGGTTAATGATATGATATACGGTTTTAAAGGTAGATGGAGTCGGGTGTTATTCATCTGGAAACTGGTAGCACGAATATATAGGAACAAGTAAAAATGGCAGGCAACATAAAGAAAGCTTTTGATACTGTACAGCAACCATAATTATGAGAGATTTTTAAGTCATATAATATATGTGACAAGGTAAAAAAGTGTGTATCATGACTTATAAATTTAATATGATAAATACTTTGGGAAATGGATGGTTAAGTAAGTATATAACAATAAAAAGTGAGATAAATGAGGTTATCTATTGAGTAGTCTGAAATTTATGCTAGTGGTGAATGTAATAGTAAATCATATAAATCAAGAAATGAGGACTATATGTTATACAAATAAGGAGGGTATTGAAATACCTATTATGTTATCATATGCAGATTGTATTATGTAGTAGGCATCCTTTAATCCTAAAGGATCATGAGTCTGCACCTCTATTAGACTAATTTGAGCAACATTTTCTGTGTCTGTGCAATCCAATCCAGGAGTGGCAGTCCTTTCCACATTCTGAGCAGTAGTAGGCAGATGTTAGTCTGGTATTATGGGTTTGGATCTTCCTGAGGGTTCTCTTATCCTCTGCTCTCCTTGACAAGGTGGATTCATACATAAAAAGTGCTTCTTTCACTTCCTGTTTCCAGCCATACTTGCCTGAGGTAAGAGAATAACAGGTGTCTGCACTGAAGGAAAGAGCACAGAGGTCACATCTGCATATGTCCTTGTAGCACAATTGTGTTGCCCTTTCAGCCTCTTTCTAGACTAGAGCTCTCCAAAAAGGAGGGCCTTTGGTTTTCAGCCAAATGGCATGAGTGAGGCATAACCCAACCAGTGCATACATCTCTTTTTCTGGAGGGCAAGTATAGAGATGGTGCCCGTCCTCTAAAGCAGTGTACTGTTGGTAATCTTGTCCTTCCATGAGATATCAAGCATGGCCTGGGCAGTGCACATGGAATACACTGAGCCACACTCATGTTTTGAGCATAGAGTCAATGTTTCACTGGCATACAGTAATGTGTGCAAAACACAGGCTGTGTAAACTTGCACCTTGGTGTGCACAGTGAGCTTATTAGTCCATACTCTCTTTGTCAGCCTGGAAAATGAAAATGTTGTGGTGGTTTGTCCAATGTACTTGTTGATCTTGTTATCAAGTGACAAGTTGCCAGAGATTGTAGAACCTAGTTAATGAAACTCATGGAAAACCTATAGCTCATAGTCACTCATCCTGATTGATGGCTCATTGCCCACATTTTAGCCAATCTCTTGGGTCTTTTTTAAACAGATTGTCAGGCCAAATTACATACATGCCTCCACAAAGTCATGTGTGACTGAAGTTCCTGCTGAGTGTGAGCTTCAATGGCTGCATCATCAGTGAACAGGAACTGACTTAGACACTTCCTAAGCATCCTTGTCTTCAATCTAAGCCTTAACATGTTGAAGAGGTTGACGTCCATTCTGGTTCAGAGAAAGATACCATCTATAGCAGTTCCAACAAAACTGAAAAGAAGATATCAAGCAATGTTGGAGCCAATGCACACCCCTGCTTCAATCCACTGAGAATCTCAAAAGGTTCAGATGTGGAACACTCAAACATGATGGTTCCCTTCATGCCTTCATTGAATTTACTGATAATGCTAAGAAAAGTTAGAGAACAGCTGATCTTTGCCAGAATCACTGACAGACTTTTCCTACTGATGAAGTCAAATGTATGTCTTGGTCAGATTAGTGAAGGCAATATACAGAAGTTTGCTCTGCTACCTGCACTTTTCTTGTATGATGATATTAAATTTGCAAAACATTATTTTTTATAAATATAAATTATCATAAATGTGATAAATATCTCCTATAATTATGAGTTGTAATTATGTATTATAAATTGTATAATTACAATTATTCCCATTTAATGGGAGTCTAAATCCCTTCCTAGATCTACTCTCTTCTCTCACATCTTTCACTATCCTTAATTTCATACAAATTGTACTCTCTTCTCATATATCGTTTTCTTTCCTCATTTCCAGCTCTCCTCCATATTGCTCATACTACAAATCACCAACACTCCACTTGCTCTAAATATGACCTTACATCCAGACTAACTCACTGCTACTGTATATTGCAGACTGAATCCTGTACAAAACTGTTAATTTGATTATTTCACTTTACTGTATAATTCTCTTGCTATATGCCATCTCTGATAAAAATGTTTGTATTGAATGACTGTAATTGTAACTGGAGCTTTACTCCTCAGGTCCCCACTGAAAAAGGGCCTTTGGCTCAGCTGGACCAACCCGGTTAACAAATAACAATAAATAAATAAATAAATAAATAAAATAAATAAACAATATGATAAATTATAATTGATGATATGATGATATAATTGTTACAAAAGATTGAAAGGAATTGAGGAAGTTTTAGGCTGTTTTAATGGGAGTCTAAACCTAATAAGATTGTATTTAAATAAAGAAAAAAGTAAAGAATTGGGATATGATGGAGGAATTGGAGGAATCAAATTAATATGCATGAAATAACAGTTTCAGGGATATGTTTTGGGGTACAAGAAATAAAAGAACTACAATGGAAAGAGATGATACAGCTAATAGGAAATATATGTAGCGTTTGGGATTTTTAAAATTATCATTAAAAATACACTTGATAAATTCAATATTAATAGCAAAAATGATGCATCTAGCAAGTGTCTTTTGTTTACCAATACAGTACGAAAAGGAGTTATATATATATACAATAATTTTTGCATTTATTTAGGGTTCAATACTTTACCCTGGAGGTACATTATATGCTAACAAAGAAGAAGCAGACTTAGGTTTGATTAATCCAATTGGATATGTAGCTTCATTCAATTTGTATAAAGTCTTGAAATTGATTATGAAAATAAGAATAGTTTAATAAGTAAAATAGAAATATCAAAACATGGAAAAGACTGAATGAGTAGTAAATATTTAAAATGAAAAGAAAATGTATAAGTTAAGAATTTAAAATTTATCAAGAAAAGATATTATGTTAGAAAATAAATATGAATAATATTGAAGAAAAAGGAAAAATTTCATATACGATTATTATGTCAAATTTTCATTGTATCCTTGGAAAGATCTTGAAGAAAATGTTAAAGCAATAAAGGCAAGAATGCAAAGATCTATGAATGTATTACAAATCTCAGGACTTTTTGTGGACACTGGTAATAAGGAAATTGTCAGTTAAAGCAAATATATTATACAAGAGAAGAGAGGATAGAATATGTAATTATTATAATGACATTGAAACAACGGAACATGTATTTTTATAAAGTAAAAGAATTGTAAACGTGTGTAAAAATAGGAAGCATCAATTATCTTGAAGATATAAAATGTACAGAGGATATAAACATGGACATTTTGGAGTATGGGTATTATGAAAGTAGAAATAAAAAAATATGTATGTAAAAGAGATAAAAAATTATTGATGTTACATGGAGCCAAACAGTAAATGAATAATGTTTAATGAAAAATGTGATTTAGTAAAAATAAAATAAGATTTTGGTTATGGAAACTGGAGAGGGGGGCTGAAAATAAGTATTAAAAATAAGTTTATACAATTAGTAATGTATTATGTTCAGAATATCATAAATAATGTAAATAGTGTAAACATTGTGGGATTGAGGTAAATAAGTATTTTAAACAAGAACCCATATCCTTTGGAGGAGAGGAAGTGAAATGTTCTCTGGAATTGCAAGATGGAGTTGAGTTCAGCAGACATGGAGAGAGGAGCAGGAGAAAACATACTAAAGGGAGAAGGAGGAGATTAAATAATTGTAACAGAGTTGGAAATTGGGGATAAGAAATGCAATTGCTAATAGATTTGATCAAGCAGGTGGAGCCAAAGAAAGGAGGGGAAGCATGATGAAATGATATAGGAAAGAGTTTTACAGGAGGAGGAAACTGAAAGTTTGTAAACAGAAGCAACAGCTGATGGGAAAACACTGGAAGTATTCTTTGCTGGTGACATAGCCAGTTTTAAGGGGCTTAACTCTGAAACAGGGTTTTTTGTTATGAACCAAAAAAGTTATGCAGATGCAGCAAGGCAAAGAGGAGTGGGGACAAAGATATGCAGTTTTTCAACAGCCACAGAAATTATGAATATAAAAAGGTAAAAATTATGGCAGTGTGAAAAGGTATGACATTATAGATTATTTTACCAGTAGGGGTTGACATTAAAGACAGAGGAGCATTTATTCATTTAGGAGCTGAATTTGTTTGGGAAGTCATATTTGAAAGCTTTAACTTGCTGGAAAAATGTATGACTAAGACTGAAAAATGAAATAGAGTAGCACCATGGAAAGACTATTTCAAAGATTGGGACTACAACTAAAACAGAAAATAAATGTGCAATGTGTGGCTTCAGCTATGAATGTACATCACTTAAATTTGTTTTTCACCATGTAGTAAAATGATTAAAGTTAGAAAAATATGAGGTGAAAGAAATTTATAGAGTAGGGTTTTGGGAAGTGTGAGTAACAGTGGATGTTAAAGATGGAAAATGTCAAATAGAACCATTGTGAATGGTATGAGATGATTTGCTAGGTACTGGAGTCAACCTAAGGCATGCTATTTCTGTAGACTGCAAGAAATAAAAGTTTGGCCAATGTGGGGAGTGGGGACAAACAGAACATATCTTATTTTCTACTGACCAAACAAGTTGCTCCCCAGTGTATATGATGGAGAGAAGAAAAAACTTTAAACCTGTTTACAGAAAATGTTAAGAATTTGAACACTTCTGATTTGACTGAAAAAGAAAGAAGAAATAAAGAGGAAATCTCAGAAGAAAGACAAACTGTTAAACGTATTACTACAGAAGATGTTTAATAAGAACATTGTATGGGAAAGGGAATACTGAAAAAGGTTAAACAACAAATAGGTAGTTAGAGCTGTAATAGCTCAAAGCAGTTTTACAAAGTGAAGAGGGAAAATGGAGACAGAGAAGAACAAGAAAGTAAAAAATCTAAATAAAAAAATCAGATTTGGAAGGAAAACACTTATAAAAAAGGAAAGAGGGTGATATAGAACTTTTAGCATTAAATCTGAATACCTGGAATAGCGTAAGCTTGAAAACAGAAATTTTTGCTCATTAGATACCAAATATAAGAAACAAGAAAAAAGGAAAATAATGTTGGTAGTATGTGGGGGTGGGGAGCAACTTGTTTGGTCAGTAGAAAATAAGATATGTTCTGGAATAAGAGTGCATATAAAATTGAAGAAATAAGAATTCTAGATATAACAATAGGACCACGAAGGGTAGTGATATATGATGTGATATGAGAGTGAGAAAAAAATGCATAACATTTATAGTGTTTTATTTCTTATACTGATATGATGGAGAGAAAATAGCTGCTTGGAATAAAATATTAGTAAATATGTCAATATTTATGGTGGGAGAATTTAACTGTAACACAAGGAAAGAAAAGAGAAAATAACACAGAATATAAATATGTGAAATGAATTGATGAATGATGGAGATTTAAAAGTAGGAAATAATAGAAAATAAACATGAAAAAGGTGAAATTTTAAGATTGAAATTAATTATATAATTTGCCCTAAAGACACACAAGAAATATCAGGGGAGTAGAGATGGCAGTGCTTACAAATCATAGAGCAGTATGGCCTAGACTAGGGAAAGACAGCTGAATAATAAAGGAGGGAAAAAGATAGAGATTCATTGCAGAGTTTAACAAGCAGGAAGAAATTATCAGAAAGAGAAATATTGTGGAAAGTACATGATAAAACCATTTTATAAAAAAAATTGGTCACAGTGGTGGGTAATGTACAAGAAGCAGAAGTATACAAAATATATGTAGATGGATAAAGAAGAAATAAGATGAAATGTGAATAAATTTTACTAAATTATGAGAAAGATATTAAACAAGGAAGTGACAAAATAAGGGAGAGAGAAAAACAGATGTATGAAAAGAATAGAGAAAAAGTAGAAATAATGTTTTATATGCATTTGTTTCCTGAAAGGAAAAACAATGTGGATCCCTTTATTTAAGAAATAGGTAAAAATGAGAGACAAAAGGATAGAAACTGCCTTTGATGGTGAATGAGACATAAAATGCAAAGATATGATGGAGGTAGTAGAGAATTGTGTAGAGACAATGTATGAAAAATAGGAAATGGGTGGGTAAGAAGAAAATTTAAAAAATCTGAAAAAGTAAAGAATTATTTTAGAAAAGCATATAACAGTAGAAGAAATAAAGAAGGTAAGAATGAATCAGAGCAAGGATTCATTCTTACCTTCTTCAAATATAGGATTTTATTGTATAAGCTATTAGTATTATAAGGAAATAAAGAAGAAAGAGAAGTTTTTAATGAAAATATTGAATGGATGAAGGAAGGTATAATGGAATAAAGCATATATGATGGAGTGATAAAATGCATATGGAAAAAAAGATGTTAGACTATATAAAAATTGGAGGCCTATAACACTGGATAATATTGACCATAAAATAATCATAAAAATATTACAAAAAGGGAAGTAGGAAGTAGTAGGAGAAGTTATCTATGATCTAAAAGGAAGAAAATTAAAAAAAATATATTTTTTATAGTGAAAGTTGTACCAATGATACTGAACCAAAAATAAAGAAATAATATTGAAATTATGTAATGTAGCTAAGCCTGTGATAAAGTGAGGCATGAAGCAATAAGAGAGATATTAGAGGTATATGGTACAGTAGAAAAAAATTAATATGATAACAAATGTTATAAAAATTCATGCATACAAGTTATTACAAATGGCTGGATGGGAAAGAGTAAGCATTAAGTGATGAGTAAAACGGGGATGGCTAATGAGTATGTGCTGATTCAACTTAGCAATGCATGCAGTAGTACAGACTTGTATGTATGAAATGAAGACAAGATGGGAGATGGAAGGAAGCTTTATATTACCAGTATATGTCCTATGCAGATGACTTTGTTGTAATAACAAAAAGCAAGGGATTGATAAGTGAGGTTGTAATAAGGATTGAAAAGCTGTTTAAAAAGCTAATCTTCAGTTAAGAAAAATGAAATGTAAGGAATTTGCAAAAAAATAAATAGATTATATTTTTAATGATCCAAAACAGCAGATGCTGCTAACCAAAGTCATAAGGTAGCATAAAAAACTTTTAATGTTTTAGCACTTTCACGGCAATCCAAGTCGCTTCATCAGACACAAAATACTAACAGCACTTCATTTTAAAAAAATGAACATCCAATAAAAATACAGTTTCAATAACACAATTAATTTATAAACTCAAGCATTTAAAGCTGCAACATATAAAAATAGACCTAACATAAAATACATATAAAAATACATATAATATTATCTAGAGTAATGGTACTTATAAAGTAAGTGCATACATACAAAAAATAAAGAATATATAGAATATAAAAATATATATACTTGATATGTGTGATAAAATAGTACACATATATTTCTATATATATTTATATGCATACATTCAATAGAATACCTTACTTATCTAAAAATTAGATTCTTTAAAACAGGTCTAATACAGATCCTGTCATTTAAGCCCTTACCTGAGTTACCCCTCATTCTGATAATCCATTTTAGTTCCAAATTTTCAACTCTATTTTCTATATCTCTGCCCCGGACATCTTCATATATTACTTGTAAGACCTTAAACTTAAATATATGGTCCATGCCACATGTAGATACATGTTTAGCTAGAGCATTACTATGGGTTAAATTCTTAATGTTATAAATATGCTCACTGATCCTATCTCTTAACCTACTTTCCAATATAAAAATGTTTACAGACCTGGCAAATTGCTAAATAAACTATATGCTTGGTGTCGCAGTTGGCTGTAGCTTGTATTCTTATAACTCCCCCTGTATCAGGGTGCATAAGGACATCTGTAGAATCTATGTATTTACACCAATTACATTTGTTGCAGGGGAACGTGCCCCTAATATTAAGTAGTATATAATTCTTTTTATTCTTATATGTAAACCTGGACTTATTTCATACTATTGAGGCCACCTCCTTATCAAAAGACAATATCAGCCAATTTCTAATTATAACTTCCTCAATCTGATGTATGTTACTAGAGTACGTAATAGGCATTCTTAAATATTCATCCCTTCCATTTTTATCTTGCTTGGTAGGCCAAGGGCCTGCTGAGTAATAAGGTGTACCCCCTTTTTTTACGTTTACAAAATGTACTATGCATCGCTGTATCAATATCGTGTGTACTATATCCTCTCTGTTCAAACATGTCATGTAAAAGATCAATTTCTCTGACAAAATCTGAATCATGAACATTCAGTCTAGATGCCCATAAACCTTGGTTACTAACAATATTACAATGGATATGGGGGGGGGATGCATGCTCTGCCTGTGAAGATAATTGTTCCTATGGCACTCCTTCCTATATGTTTTAGTGGACAAAGTTTGCTCAGTAGTCGCAAAAACTGCCATGTCCAGAAAATGTATTAAATCCCTGGAATAATTGTGTAAATTTAAGAAAAGGGGTAGTAGAATCCATATATTCATGGAATTTCAAAAGGATATTTTCATCCCCATCCCACAACAAAAAAAGATCATCTACAAACCTGCAATAAAAGATGACCTCCTTAAATGCATTCACAATGAAATTATTCTCCCAATGTGCCATGACAATATTGGCGTAGTTATGGCCACTAGAAGTGCCCATAGCTACACCTCTCTGTTGCCAATATAACCGCCCATTGAAAATGAAAACATTATTCTCAAGAATTATTTCCATAAAAAGACAAATTAATTCTATAAAAGTGCCAGTAAACTCACTGTTAGGCAATAAATACTGTTTCAGAAACTCAATGCCTACATCATTTGGTATACAGGTAAAAAGGGACTGCACATCCAATGTCACTAAAATATAAGTGCCTCATGTATTATGTTCTGAAAAAGCATACAAATCATTTTAAAAATTCTTCCTGTCTTTCAACATGTATGGATTCTTATTAAGTATGCTTCTCAAGTGTTTTTCAACAAATATTGAAATATTTTCTGTGCACCATCCCCTACCAGACACTATAGGTATGAGGGGGTGGCTTATAAGGGTCCTTGTGAATCTTAGGTATCCCATGTATTAAAGGTGCAACAGGTTTTTCACATTTGAGATAATTATACTGCTCTAAAGTATGTTACGTCCCAGTAAACAGCCATGCAAAGTATTGTTAACCCTTACAATAACATTGTACAGAAAGGATGAAGAAATTAAACTGTATGTGTTCCTATCCTGTAGTAGAGTAAGCATTTGGTCATCATAAAACACCCTGTCGATAACAACCGGTCCGCCCTTATCAGCAGGTTTTATCATCAGTGCATTATTGTGAGTCAGTTTATACCAAGCTTCCTGTTCATTAACATTCAAACTATGGGTAACATTCTGTAATTGCCTGTGTGTGAACAAAGAGATCATTTCTTCCTCTCATTTACGTTCAAATACATCGACCACAACATTATTACTAGGTATAAAAGAACTATGTTTCCTAAAAAACATCAACTCATTGTCATTAACCTGTGTAACATTTGGTTTAAAATAAACTTTCAGCATTGTTATGTCTAAAAAGTTTCAAGTCTATCATGCAGTCAGTGATATCTTGCTCCTGAGTTGGTATAAAACTCATACCTTTATTTAGTAGTGAAATTTCATCTGGAGTTAGTCTGTGAAGAAATATTCCATACTATGGAGTTGGCCCCAATTGTCACATTTTTCAGACTCTGCCCTTCTGAAGAATCCATGCTCCATTTCCTCTTGGCTCTTCCCCTGCTGTTGGAGCGTATGTTGGTTCGTGTCTGTATAGGAAAAGGATAAGAAAAAACACTCTTGTTCAGGACAGTGGCATCACTAGTTGCTTCGTTGGTCATAAAGGTATTAACAGGGGCATTGCTGGTACTAGGAATTGGGTTTATCTTACTCCTGGCTCCTGCATTAATTTTATTTGTTTGTTCCTGTCCTCCAGTAGTTGAAGAAACAGACTGGGTCTGTGTAACTAAGACTGTAGCAGTTGTTTTAGGTGCGGTTGCGATCATACCAGTCGGCATACTGACATCATCACTTGACCTCTCCTGTGTTATCTGTTGCTTAGCAACAGGTTTAGGCCAAGCAAAAACTCAGCCTTGCAAGAAATCACTGCTGTCTCCATCTATCTTTTTTTGCTTTTGTAAAAGTAATTTGCGTTCAAAAGCCAGGATGGAATCAATGACACTGCTGAGTTTAATATCAAGTAAATCTGCTGGATACTTTTCATATAGTTCACTTTGCATGGTTGAGGTTAGATGTAAAAGTCTTTCTTTTCTGGTTTAAAAAAATCAATTAATAGCCTCATATAATTTTGACTATGTTTGAAGTTAGGTTTTTGCCATTTAGTTAGGAGGTCTTTATAATAATTCCCATATGTCGGCATCTTTAAGATTCTTAAGCCCCAAGGCACTATTTGGAGCTCAATACATGCCTCAAAATGATAGTGCTGTAATTGTAGGTGTTTTAATTTGTACAAACAATCTTCTAAATGAAGCAAATTACCTTGAGCTTTGTACCCAATTAGGGTGTTATCATCTCTGGTTAATAGCTGAGACAGTCTGTTACCAGTAGTTACATTATCCATTCTCTCACTTGAAGGTACATAGGGTAATTATATGTTGAGAACAGCTCCTTCTGCCATGGTTTCTTCTGGTTTTAAACATATAAACCAAAAATATAAATACATATTTTTATATGCATTTTATGTTAGGTCTATTTTTATATGTTGTAGCTTTAAATGCTTGAGTTTATACAGTAATTGCTTTATTGAAACTGCATTTTTATTGGATGTTCATTTTTTTTTTAAAATAGAAAAACACCTTCCTGCCAGTCAGACCAATGGTGCAAATAATGAATGAACTTGCAGTTGTCCAAAATCAGTTTACTCCAACAATAATCACAGTAGTCAAGCGCTGGACTTATATGGATTTATATGTGTTTTTTTAAATATAAATGCCTGTTTTTATACATAGTTATTTATAGGGTTGTTTAAATAACTAATTACTTGTATTTAAATGCTTTTCTTTTATCGATTGTTGAAATGTATTTAAATGGCTGTTTTCTTAATTGTTTTATTAGTTCTGAAGAAGTCCAGCATGTGCTGGACGAAAGCACTTGACTACTGTGATTATTGTTGGATTAAACTGATTTTGGACAACTACAAGTTCATTCGTTATTTGCACCATTTGTCTGACTGGCAGGAAGGTGTTTTTCTATTTAGGAGTTTTGGTTACCTGCCTTGTACACCGTTTTGTTTGTTGTGATTTTTTTTTAAATGAAGTGCTGTTAGTATTTTGTGTCTGATGAAGCAGCTAGGATTGCCATGAAAGCACTAACACATTAAAAGTTTTTTATGCTACCTTCTGACTTTAGTTTGTAGTATCTGCTGTTTTGGATCATTATTTTTGCCATTGGTTCAGTGGTTTTATCTTCAGAAGCTGCGTTTATTCCTTTGGTAGGACTTTGCTTTTTATATTTGTGGTTTATAGATTATATTTATACTTTATTTCATTTAATTTCACAAAAAGGGAAATAAAAATTTAGGAAGTAATACTTGGTCAGTATGGAAGTGTATAATTTCAGCAATAACACTGGAATAAATAATAAAAATATTAGTTTTATGAGAGAGGATTTGTACCGATCCCCTTCATTAAAGCACATCACATCAAAATGACATTTGACGACCATTTATTAACTTTGAACATAAATTTATTGCATCATTTCAAATGTTAATCATAACATGAACAACCTACTGTATGAATGACCTCAGCTGATCTAGCTCCCCTTGCTAAATCCAATCCCCTATTAATACAAAAAGAATGAATGGAAAACATCTCTCCTGGAAAACCCATACAAGATAACCCATTACCACTTTAGCCCCTCTCAACCAAAAAAAAAACAAGTCCTGAGAGTTCCCTGCATGAGTAAACATCAATCTCTCAGCCCAACCCACTGGACACAGTCCACCACTCCTATCTTTCCCAAGAATTATCTGTATTCCCTTCTCTAACTGATCCTTTATACACCCACGTAGCCAAATGTGCAATGTCACTGGAAAAACAATGACATCTCTCCTAACTAGTGACTTTAACAGTTCTGACACCCAAAATTCGCAAAAATATATCCATAAACACAAAGTTACCCGCAAAACATAATCAACTGAATCTCCAACCACTAAAGCTAAACTCTTCAATAAAACTTTCAGAACTTGTGCTGTCAAAGGCCAACACATATCCATATTCACACTAAATACTCTACCCCATCCTCTCAACATATGCCTCACTGTAAAGGACTTTGTGAAATCATG
Source organism: Protopterus annectens (assembly GCF_019279795.1). Classification (NCBI taxonomy): domain Eukaryota; kingdom Metazoa; phylum Chordata; order Ceratodontiformes; family Protopteridae; genus Protopterus; species Protopterus annectens. Next base: position 305,687,008 of record NC_056743.1, read on the forward strand.
GAGCCCAACCACCTTCGCAAATATACTAATCACTGCCGGGTCCACCTTGACTGACTGCACCACCTTACCTTGCCCCCAAGCCTGAGCCAAGTGTGTCAATAATAGTTCTTCCAATCAAACCCCCTCACCCTCAGGCAACTGTAAAATAAATTTATCAAAATCATATAATGCCTTAACCATACACCCTGCTGGTAGACTCTGGCCAAGCTTGCTGCACCAACCTCCTTGTTATGTCAGCCCAAGATGCCATGCTTTGTCTGGTAACATCATTGGCTTTTCCTCTGCACCTGGGGCCAACTGCCAAAACCTGGAAAATTGAAATCAAACTGTTGCAATCCCATTCCTAACCCCTGCCACATTCATGCCTATGAAAGAAAAATTTAATAAACTCTGAAAAAACAACTTACATAAAACTAACAATAACAATTCAGACCTCACAGTCTTTGCTTGCAAAACTCACACCACTGCCATATTGTCTAAATTAAAAAAATTACCCTCCTTCCCCTCAACCGCTCCTGCCAAACTACTGACACAACCCAGACTGGCATTAACTCCTAAAACAGCAACATTCCTTTTCAACTCATCCCACCAATCTGCCAGCCAACAAGCTGCAGACCATTCCCCACCAAAAAACATTACTAGCCACTATTCCGATACCACCAGTTGCATCAGTAAACAATTGCAATTCCCCTTAACCAACCCAATCTGTCTGCCAAAAGGAAAAACCATTAAACCACTCCAAAAAGAACAAGCAAAGTGCCAAATCAGCCCACACCAACTTACTAATCCTGACCCAGTGATGTTTGCTCTTCCCTCCTTTTGACAAGAAGGCAACTGACCTACAAAAAGTATGCCCCGGATGAACTGCCTGACATGCAAAATTTAGAAGCCCTAAAAGCTCCATAAACTCCCTAATCTGCACCTTATCCTTGCACACCACCCATCCAATCTTCTCCTTCAAATGGGCTGTCTTATCTGCTGGGAAGCAAAACAACCAACAATCTACATCCACCAATAAACCCAAGAAATACAATGCCTTAGATGGGCCTTCCAACTTCTGCCTTGCCAGTCAGACTCCAAACCTATCAAATATCCACAAAAACTCCCTCAAACCTTCAAATGCTCCCCCAAACCCTTCCCCTACTATCAAGAAATCATCCAGGTAATGCACCACCCTCTGCTTTTCTACCCACTGCTGCCAAAACCCACTGAAGTGCAGTGTTACATTTCTCACAAGTAATTCAGGCTACTGAGCATCATATTGGCATAGACTTATCAAAGTAAAATTTGTTCCCAACTACTATACCCAACAATGGCCACTCATCCACCTGTACCGGCAAAAGGCAAAATGCAGATTCAATGTCCATCTTCACCAACAACAGATCCTTATACCCCCTGAATAACCTTCACGGCATCATCCAAAAATGCATAACTGACTTTGGCATCATCTACTGAAATAAAGTCATTAACAGAGTTCCCTTCTGGGTGTGATGAATGGTGAATCAATTGGAACTCATCTGCCACCTTCTTAATAACCAGACCCAATGGTGAAACATTATAACTATCAAGGGGGGTTATCAACAGGTCCCAACAACCTACCCACCTGCTGTTCCTTTTCTACCAAACCTTCCAATATATCATCCTTCCCCCATATAGATTGCAGATTCTTAAAGACTACTCCACCCCCCACCCTTGATTTAATAGAACCACCCCCCCAGGAAAATCCATCAATTATTTCTTCCTTAAAGGTCAGATCAGGAAATTGCTTGACCATACACCACAGTACTTGCACATTAATAGGAGAATGCATCCCCCAGATGTCCTTGCCCCACAAAAGAACACTCCTCCCTGTAGGCCCTAAAAATTCCCCTTAGCTCAGAGATTCTGAAACCCCTGAAAAGAAGGTAAAACAACCCAATCAGTGGAAATTAACCTGGATTCACCAATTACCCTCCCACTGAGCACAGTGCACCTCCAGATGAATACCCGCACACTTTGAACAAGCATGCAAGAGCTTACACCCTGTGTCTGAGCAGTGTCCTGCATTAAAAGCTCAACATATTCCCAACCCCTCTCCAGCAACCCTACCCCCTCTACTAACCACTTCAAAGCTATCCATTTAGTGGCAAGCCATATGTCCAGATGTCTAACCTCCCAACAGAGGCAGTGATCAACTGTTTTCTGCTTCCAAAACCTCTGGTCATACCACAACCAAGTGGTCCCCGCCCACAAATGTTGATCCTCCCAAATCATAAGAAAGTAGATTAATAGTGGTAAAGCCAAAGCAGTATCCTTTTTCAGCCAAACTGCCATGTAGTACACGAAGCCTATCACCCAATTATTCCATGTCCTGGGTCCCCAAAGCCACTAAAGCTGCCAAAAGATCTTTGTTATTTGCTGTTTCTGATTCCACCAGTTGTTGAATCCATTCCACAATAATTACTTCAAAGACATCAACATACTCCCCCCTCCAAATCTTCAAATTCCTCTTCCTTTAGTGAGGACAGTATGTGAGGGGTGAGAAAAACTGTCCCTGCCCCTTGCCCTAAAGCCTGTGTAGCTAACCAATCACTGGACAGTATGCAAAATATGACCAACTTCAAATAACAATTCCACCCCTCCCACGGATGACCCCAAGCTACCATAGACAACCCTATGCTATCCACCCCACTGACTGCCTCACCACGGCCCTGCTCGTTAAACCTTTGTATATCTCCATTAGCACATAAAGCTTCAACAACTCCTGACACATCTTATTCACAAGTGTCCTGCAATTATACCCCACACACTCTGAACTTGCCCTGCATAATGGGACTCCTAACAATACATCATTACCTTCCACTCCATCCTTTGTCACTCCAGCAGCTGGAAGATCCACTGGGACAACATTCCTCAACTGCCATGGCCACTTCCCTTGAGACATCATACTGGTCTTTGCCACCAGACATCGTCTCTTCCAACTAAACTCACCAGATTCATCTGCCATCACAAACTCAGTATTAGGCACCTCCTGCAACAGTTCTACTACCTGCCACAAAATAATAATCCTAATACTATGACTCTCAGATTTAATACGGAGATTGTATTTCATTTATGGTAGCCTCTTGTAATATTATTTTCACTGATTTAATGAATACAGAGTTGTAAACTATAGTAAACTGATCTTATGTATTTGTTGTTTATCTTTTGTAAGACTGTAAATTTTCTGGAGCTTTTCTCCACAGGGCTCCACTGAAAATGGGCCCATGGCTCAGTTGGATTAACCTTTTTAACAAATGTCAATAAATAAATAACTCCATGGATGCTCTACTTAGCATCCATGTGGCAAAGGGGGATGGTACTCCTATTCAGTGAATGGCAAAGTGCACCAACCCCCCTGTGACCATTAGTGCCCCACTGCACATGCGCAGGAGCAGCTGTTATTCTCAGGTGGCTCCTGACTCTGAAGCACTCTCTTAAATTGCAGACTGCTCTGAGCAGCAAACCACCTATTCCACTGTTCACCACCACCAGTGAACTGCTCAGGTCTTTCCTCAATGAAACCACACAAACCACCACTGAAGCAAATGCACAGCAAAGCCACCAAACCAAAAAACTGACAATAACAAGGTAACCAAGCTGCACAGCAACTAAATCCTCTCTGCAACTGACAGAGAGCCTGGTATATATCAAATCATACAAAACACAAAACTTGCAGAGTCTCACCTTCCCTAGTGCCATTAAACTAAAGGTCATTACGGCTGACTGAAATGACTTTGGAGGACGAAAACCATGACATCTCCCCTCAGTATCAGCCTTGCCTAATGAAATGAGTAGAAAAGCAAGGCTGCTGTTACCTATTCTGAACTAAAACTCAAATAACAGGAGCCATAACCAACCCAGCAATAATTTCCAGCTGAACCAAGACACAAATGCCCCCTGCCTATCTCCAAATTCCCCAAAATACCTAACAACAACTCTGCAGATAGGAGGAGAGAGGAAATACATATACAAACCACCTGCCTCTTACAACCAGTCACTCATCATTAACTTGAGGTCTACCTGTTCTCCAGGAATACCTACAGGTTGTCTTGGATGTAGCAGTTGCCTTAGCAAGATCATGCCTAAATTTGATTCCCCTTCCCAGTTACAGTCACATAAAATACCCAAGTCCCACCTTACATCTACCTCACTTCCTCTAAACTTCACCCTAATAAATTACCCCTTTCCTCCCCAGAGTCTAATCAAACCTCTCTTTACTTCTTAACCTTAACCTCTATCCACAACAATCCCGCACTTCCATTTAACCCCTAAACTAATGATGTCCTGGACAAATTGGTTTGCACCCAAACCTCAGTTATCAATTATTTCACAAAAAGATGTATGTTTAATACTTATCTATTTGTAAAAATAGTATATTTAGGGGTAATAGGGATGTTTACTGTCAACTTTAACTTTATTTGGGGCTTAAGGCTGAACCTGGTAAGAAGAGGGATAATTTATTATAACATTTGTAATAAAAAAGAAGATGTAGATTTGAATTTAAAATATCCAGTGGGATGCAATTAGCATCTGTGCCTTTATTTTATGCAACGAAAAAGATAAAATAAAGACAAAAAGAAATGATAGGTAAAATGTTATATATGAAACATTCAAAAATATATGTGAATTAAATACAGGGGAAATAAAAGAATATGACAATAACACGAAATTATGGAAGTTAAGGGTAGGTGAGGTTGATGGGAAAAGAAAAGAAAGGTATATTATGATTTTGATTTTTTTGGTGTACCTATGGAAGGAACTAAATGAAGTTGAAAAAAAGCAATGAAAGTCAGAAGGAAAAGCTTTATTTACTTATTTATTTTTTATGAAGCAGAGAATTCTTTTGTGGAGAATTTTATTAAACAAGTTACTTGTTAAAGGGAATATGAAATATAAGGTGATGGAGGAGAAAATGCATTGAATGTAGACAATAAGAAAGAACAACAAAACATTGTGTTTTTAATTGTAAAAAGAGTAAATAATTTGGGAAGTATTTAAAAATGAATATAGATGGGTATATATATATATATATATATATATATATATATATATGTGTGTATATATATATATATATATATATATATATATATATATATGTATTTGTATATAAATGTATACATATGAATATGATATTGTATGATAAATAGGATACATTTAAGAAATGTAATATTGACAAATGGGATAAAGTGCTGTTTGTGACAATATGGGAGTTGTGAAGAAAAAATGTATGAGAAGTTGCATAATAAGAAAACAAAGATGATGGTGTATTATGTGAAATAAAAGATGGCTGTGGAAGAAAGGGGGATAGAACAAAGAAATACAAGTATTTAATTATGTTAAAGTAATAAGAAGTGAAACAGTTGAGCAGTAACAGGCATATTACCAAAAGGTAAACATCAAAACCAAAGTATACGCTGCTAGAAGGCAAAAAAATGTAATAAAATAGCAAAAGTAAATATATGGTAAGTGCTATGACAGAAAAATTCTGCTTCATCAAACCTTACAAAAACATAGACTCAAATATATAAATACTATAAAACTAATTCACATTGACCAATGAAAATACTCTAAAAAATCACATGAGTAGGCTTTGTTGGCTTGTAATTGTAAAATCCAACAGAGCTCCCTATTTTCTGTTTGTTGTGGAAAATTCCCTAATCTACGATCATCTCTCAACAATTATATTACTTTAAATTTAAAAACGTGGTTGCACCATCTACATAACATGTTTGGTTAGAGAATTCATTTCATTGCCTTGTTTTATCTCTCATGTGTTCCCTCATACGCTCTAAGTTTGCCAATATTAAATTTACTGCATTCAACACATTGGGCCAAAAAAACTGAATGTCTGGACAGGCAACTAGTTTCTAGCATAAAGCAGCATTTCGTTTTGATCCCAGGGTGAATAAATATACCATTACTATCTATGAGATAACAGAAATTTCATTGTCCACAAGGATAAGTCCCCATACATCTGCAACTATCAATTCCTGTTGTTTATTGTAACATAATAGTCTTTTTGTAGATCTCGTTTCTAAATTTGAAATTGGATGAAGACCCTATCAAACTATTTAACCGGCCATCAGAAGTTAATATATGCCAATTTTTCTTTATAATATTACATATGGTGCCACTATTACATGAGTAGCTCAGGGACACGGGTATTCCTTTCACTACAGGTCATATCTCGTACTCTAAGAGTAAGTTCATATAGCCTCCTGAAAAGTATGATTTAGCAGTACCAGCTCTTAAATGATCCAAATCAGATATTCTTGTATTTAATTCAGAGGCTTTATAACATCTTTCCAAAAACTCACCTTTCATCTTTCCCAAATTTAAAGCAAATCTGTCATCCCTGTTGTTCAACTGTGATAGCCTCATGGCTTGGCCCCTAACTATATTCCTATATACGTGTGTGGGATGTAAACTCTGCCTATGTAACACACGATTCGGATAGCAACCCTTCCTATACCTACCAGTTACTATATTATTTAAGGCATCCTTTATAAGTTTAGCATCTAAATATTCAAAGTACTTATCTGATATGGTTACAGTAAACCTCAAGAAAGTAGTAGTTTGATGTAGATATTCAGTAAATTAATTAATTTTACCCAGATCACCTGTCCATATAAGAAAAATATCATACACATACCTTCGATGGAGGGCAATGGATGAGACAAATCTATGACCTAACAAAACATGATTTGCTTCTCACTGGGCCAACACACTGCTGGCATAACTGTTCACATAGGCAGTACCCATTGCTACTCTGGACCTTTGGCAATAGTACTTCCCCAGGAACATGAACACATTGTTTTCTAGAACCATCTTAATAAACAGTCATAGTAAGTCAATTTTCTCCACACTATAGTCAGTATAGACTGCCAAAATCTTCTTAGTAAGTGTCAGGCCTTACTGATTAGGGATGGCAGTAAATAATAAACACACGTCCATGGTGACAAATAATGTGGTCTCACTCAAGGGTTGTCTATCTGAATACTCAAACAACTGAGTTAAGAATTGTTTGGTGTCACTCAACACCACACTTGTTTCACATAAGACTCCCATCAAATGATTCTCAGCAAATATGGACATAGGCTTGGGAATCCACCCATGTCCAGAGACTATAGGTCTGAACAACGGGTTCTGTACTCATCCTTCATTAGACCCATTATAGAGTATAATTCCCCATTTGGTATGTACCTCACAAGACATCTGCAACAGCTGGAAAGGCCACAGAAATACCTCACTAAAAGAATCACAGGCCTAAAGCAGATGCCATATGCCAACCATGTAAAAAAACTCCAGCTATACTCTGTGGCATATCATCTACTCAGAGGCGATCTCTGCTTAACATACAAGGCCATGTCAAACCCTGAGCTGTTGGACATGCTCCACTTAAAGAAATCCCAATCTCTCAGAGCCACACACTCCAGGGATCTAAACCTTATCATCACAATGAACAAACATGTTGGAGGGATAGGTTCCTGACACAGAGACTCCCCATACTCTGGAATAGACTGCCCATACATGTCAAGCAGAGTGCCTCATTGGCCCTCTTCAAAAGGAACCTTGATGATTGGATGGGAGATAGGAAATTCACCCCTGGGATCATGTCAGTCGCCCTGCTAGACAGGGGCCCAGAGAAGTAAATATTGTGGGAAAAAATTTCCAGGGAATTGTTATGGCTAGGCTTGCATAGGCCTTAGGGCCGATAGCCTTGTACCAACCTATGAACCTATGATTAAACACTTGGACCTTCGGCACACCTTGAAAAATGGGAACTATAGGCGAATCTGGTATGCAATAATAATATAGCTCTTCTGAGATAACATTACTAAGTAAGCAATCATATAAAAAAAATTAACATTCCTAATAATGTTTTAATGACATCTACAGATATATAATCATATACTTCAGCATCTTACATTTCAAAAATAGCAGTATTATAAAAATCAATGTCCATGACCCCCAAGGCACCTCCTTTACCTACCAGTCATATGGAAACGGTTGCATCATTATGTAGAGCTTTCAGGGTCACTGACTATTCTTTAGTTAGATTATACAACATTCTTGTTTACAGTCTGTTGTATTAAATAAATTATTCAAATCACTCTCACGTTTGTGTTTTTCGGCTTTTCCCGGTTAGGGGTCACCACAGCGGAACTCCGGTCCACTAATAATTGGCAGTTGACTTTTATGTACCAGCTTGCCAGGCCTGATGCACAACCTTCAACGAAGGTACGCCCATTCACGCAAGTCTCCACGCAGAAGACGCTCTAGCTGAGAATCCAACCGGACAGCGTCTTACTGTGAGGCGACAATGCTACCGCAGCACCACCACCGTCACTCTCACATACAATACAAAATACCTCTAAGGTAGAATTAAGAAGTGGATTAAAAACACTAGGTTTCTTAAGAGTATTCACTTGAGTGTTGTCAGCAGATAACAAACGTAGCATAAGATTTCGTGCAAATATTATTATGTCCAAAGCGAACTCACCCAAGCTGGATTCATATGCAGGGATGAAAGATAATCTTTTCTGGAGAACAGAGATCTCATTCATGGTTAAAACTCTATTAGGGGTGTTAAAAATCAAAGAATTGGCATCCTTTTACACATCTGTTTGATTTTGTGTGCTTAAATGCTGTCCTGCTGATTCCTCCTCATCTTCCGCCCTCTGTTGGTCAACCACTCCCTTTCCGCCACTTCTATACTCCATATTGGTAGTAGTAAACTCAGAAAAACCTGGCTCTGCACTGCATTAACAACAGTCTTTATCTGAATGAGAGATTGTATAAGACTACTTATTTTCTGCTCAGATACACTTTGCAATTTTTCTTTACAAATAGGACTTGTATTGGTTCCATATCTAAGCTGATACAATTCTCAGTCTCGCTCATGTTATTGGTATTGCCTACAGTTGTTTTAGACTATAAATTACTATTCTTGGGCAAGGAAAAAACTTCCCCTCTCCTGAAATCAGCCAAGTCTCTCTCTAGCTTCTTAGCCTTTTGTTGTCTTAGACTTGATTCATATGTTGTAATGGCACCAATAACTTCATCTAATGCTGTGGCAACCAATTCAGCAGGAAACTTATCTGAAGGCTGTTGCTGCCAGTCTCAAATGGCATCACCCAGTGATAGCTCAAATGGCTTAAAAAAACTTTATTAATAATTTAATATACCTAAAACTAGTGTCCAGATGTAGTGCCTGCCAACTTTTTAATAAATCAGGATATGCAGTGCCGTAGGTCGGCATTCTCAATATTCTTAAACCCCTCGGCGCTACTCTGTGATGGAGACATGACTCCATGTGTAAACACTGCCACTGGAGACATTTTAACTTGTATAAATCATTCTTCTGTCCTTTTGTCAGTTCAGTAAATTTATCAAGATCAATACCTGTAGTGTCAAAGTTAGAATCTTTCTCAGCTGAGTATAAAAGTAAAAGTGTGAATAATAAATTTACTGTTTTATTTCTGTATAAAATGAAAGTAAATGTTAAAGTTCCCCTGCTCTTTGTGATAAGTACCATGGGATTTTTTTACATTCACTTGAGCTACTACCAGCTTAGGCAGATGGGGTCTAGCATCCCTCGTGTACTGCAGTACAGTGTCATTATTGGAAAATTAAACCAAATATCAGGCATAAGAATAGAACCCACAACTTCTGCACCAAAAATGAGTGTGCTACTTGTTGAACTACTGAGACTGCAAATAAACATGTTCGTTTTTCAGTCCCTGCAAGAAAAGTACACTGATAAAGGCAAAAACCATATCAAGCAAATGTCAGTAACACTAACCACCTACTCTGTTTCTAGTTTGCTGGAGTAACGCCAATATAAATAATTTAGATCTGAATGTTTTGGGGTAGTATCATACCTCTAAATGTATTTGGTCAAGAATTCTGGGCAAAGCCAAAAATAATGTGGGGAGGATACAATTTAGTATCATTTTTTAAAACATTTCTCTAATTTACTTAGAAGAGAACTGTTTTGCATTAGTATATATTTTTGAACAATATGATGTACAAATCTCTAATGACTGGCATTTGACTGACTGTAATCATGAGTGATTTGCTAGAATGTTAAAAAAGTTTATGAGTGATAAGACAAACATCTGAACAAAAACAGGATATTCTGCAAAAATATGGACAGCAGAGAAATATGGGTAGCATTCAAAAGTGAATGCCTAGTTACAATAACCTATTCCAGGATTTGAATCCTTTTTTTTTGGATGTGTGAGATTTTAAATGATGCAGGTATGATTCTTGGAATGTTATTTTAGCAGTTTATGAACAAGTCTCAGCAGCAGACTTTATGAATGTGTAGTTTTAAATATAGAGATAATTAAACATCCTTAAATTCTTCAGATATTTTCAGATAGATTAGTAAGGTTTGACATTACCATAACATCCATTGCACCAACAAGCAACAGAATTAAAGCAACTGCAGACTTAGTCAACTTTCCATCTTCAAAATATACTCTCTCTCATGAGATGGAAAAAAATGGGCAAAATGTGAAGCATTTACTATAAGCTAGGGTGGGAGCTCACAGTGAGATTGAAATGTTACTTTATATGTAATTTGCCACATACCCAGTTCTTTAACCATTAGACAGTCTGTATAGAAACAACTTAAGCTACAAACGTCCAAGGCCCTAGATGGATAAGCAAAGAACCCCCAACCTCCAAAAAAAAAAAAAAAAAAACCCACAGCCAACTCCAGTCAGCATCAATCAGCCAAGCAATACAGGCAAAATCAGGCTTACAGCATCAAGAATGCCATAGTAACCATAACACAAAAAAGCAAAATAATTAAAGAAACTACAGATATAGTCAATCTTTTAACTTTAAAATGAGGAACACTACACTATTTTGCACATTGTGGAACAGATGAGTAATATGAGACAGATTTACTAAAAACTAGAAAAGAAGTGCCCAGCATGGTTAAATTGTGGACTTCATACTTACAAAAATGTCTTGCTATCCCGTCTCTCTGTCTGCTTGCAAAAACAGTTACTATGTGAGCCATTGTAACCAATGACAGCCTTTGGGTTGGGCTGCTCATTTAGGCTTATAAAGGCCTTGGTAATATACCTATCAGCTTATATACATTTTTTCTCTTACACTATGTGTAAGACAAAAAAGTTATACAGCAGCTGAAATATATTGCGTTTTACCACATACCCAGTTCCTCAAACATTACAGGTATGAAAGTTACTTGAAAAAGTCCAGGATCCCACCCACCCCACACATACATGCCAAACTATACATATAATACATACAAACATATATATATATGTAGAGAGAGCGAGAGAGAGGGAGATAATTATTCTCATATTAGCTCTTAGCATCACTATTTATAAATTTTACTGACAAACAACCTTAGCCTTTCTCCATCTCATTTCTCATTACTTCATTCTACCCACTACAAAGCTAATACTTAAGATCTGTGATCCACATGTATGTTCATGAGTGCTTAGTAACACACAGACATACACACACACACACACACACACACACACACACACGCGCACACGCACACACACACGCACACGCACACGCACACACACACGCACACGCGCACGCGCACGCGCACACACACACACACACACACACACACACACACACACACACACACACATACACACACACACACACACACACACACACACACACACACACACACACACACACGCACACACACACATCAGTTACAGTCATTTATACAGCTGTGCACCTTGGATATTTGCTTGAAATCAAGTGAATGAATAAATTAATAAATAATGGCCCAGATATATATCTCATCTCACTGATGTCAGAACCAAAAAAAGCAATTCCCCTCTACCGTCTCAAATTCTTAGCCCAAGAATCAGAAATAAGGAACAAAATCAGGAATAGCTTTTAAACATTTATCTTATGTACTCAGAAAGTTGATAGAATAACAGAGCTTTGCATTATCAAACATTTTCTGAAGGAAAAATCTGAAACTCACATGACTGCAGTTATTTAATTACCGTAAACTGCAACAATTTGTCAGAAGCCACATATTTTACAAGGAATAAACCAAATAATTCTAAGTTTCTTTACTCAAGAATTCTGAAAAAAGGGAAAAAATATTAGGGAGGAGATGTGAAAAGACCTAGAAGTTTAACCAACGTAAAAGGCTGAGCAGGAACAGCTGGCTAAATAAACAAGCCAGTCTGTGCTCCAATTGCCAAAAACTGCAATATCATAAACTCTCAACATGTTGGCACTAGTAAAACATCTGGACCTCAAAACATATTGACAAGCAGAGCAATGACCACAGGGAAAATTATTAACTCTATAGCTGAACTAAGTCCTTCCCAAATACTCTACCCCCACAAATTAGTCACTCTACTCCAGCCTCTCAACCCAACTCTCCCCCTACTTTTGAACTTAAACCTATTCCTACCTCCTACATAAAGAAACTTCTTAGCAAGCTAAACCCATGCTCCAATGCCTCAGATAACATTCCCTCAAAATTCCTAGAAATTGCTGCAGACGGCATTGCCCTCCCCATTAGTATCTTAATCAATAGATCCATGCAAGATTCTTATGTCCCCAAGCTTTGGTGTGCTGCCTTTATACATCCCCTCCACAAAGGCGTCAAAAATAATAATACCTCCAACTTTCGCCCCATAGCCATCCTCTCCCCAATATCAAAAATATTGGAAAAATGCATTCACACTCAACTAATGCCCTCCCTTGCCACAAACCATCTAATCTCTCAAACCCAACATGGCTTCCACCCTGGCCACAGCACTATTACTGCTCTTCTCTCATTCTTAGATATAGTCAACCACGCCTGCCACTCTGGAAAATTCATCCCTACTGTGTTATTAGACCTCTCCAAGGCCTTCAGCACTATCTCCCATACCCATCTTCTTAACCACCTTGCTAATTTAAACCTTTCTTCCAACTCCCTATCCTGGTTTTCAGGTTACCTATCTGGTAGATCACAAGCCGTAAAATGGAAGAGAGGCACCTCAGACTTCCTTCCCACTCCTACTGGAGTCCCCCAAGGATCTATTCTTGGCCCAATGCTGTTTAATATCTTTGTCAATGATTTCCACTCGGCCATCCCAAACACTAAAATAGTACAATATGCTGACGACTCCACGTTAATCTGCTGTACCACCAACCTCTCAGAACTTCAATCATATACTCAAACCACCTTCTCTGCCACTGAGAACTGGATGTTGCAAAACCATCTATCTCTAAATGCTAACAAATCCAAAATACTACTCTTCACTCCCTCACAATCCTCCCTACTTGACAAAAATTCTTTCCAAATTAGAAGTCACAAAAATTCTACTATAGAAATCGTTCCCTATGCCAAACTACTTGGGGTCACCATAGATGAACACCTAAAATTCGACACACATATCCAACTAAACATCAAGAAAACACATCAAAAACTCAGCCTACTATATAGAAACATCCACTATCTCACTCCTTCTACTAGACAAACCCTTGCCACTACTTACCTTCTCCCTTCTCTATTGTATGGTACACCTATTCTAACTAACCTATCTGCCTCCATCTTTTCCAAAATGGAAAGTTGTTACAATAAAATCTCCAAATTTGCCATAAAAGCCGAATAGTCCTCCCACCATTGCTCTGTCCTTCATTTACTTAATTGGCTAGAATTTCCAAACCATCTCAACTACCTCCAGCTCTCTACTGTCCATAGGCTATTATTTAACCCTACTATATGCCCTGTTCTTTCCAACATCCTACAACCATACATCCCTAACAGGCCACTTAGATCTTCCCACCTAAATCTTATCACAGTCTACAAACCACTCCAGCCTGCTGGATGGCACCTCCTGTCCTTCTCCCCAGCTAAAAATTGGAACTCTCTCCCTCCTTCTCTACGAACTATTGAAAACATTGACAACTTCAAATCATATCTTCATTCCTACTCTCTCTCCAGCTGGACTTGCAATTGCACCTTACCCACATAGCCTTCTTCTCTCCTCATTCTAAATCATGTTTTCCCTACTTCCCCTTTCCCTACTACCTAACTCCTCTAGAAATGACTCACTCCTCTACTCTATCTCATGCACATTTTGTTTATATTGTATATAGCTTACTCACCATGTCCTCCTTTCCCCATCTGCATCCTGAAAGGTACTTTAACCTGAATATTTCATGTTTACTACATAATGTGGTACTTTACCAATGTATCAGTTCATGTCAGCATCATGAATGCTAACTTTAATTTGAACATTTAATGTCAACTATGTAATGTGGAACTGAACCAATTCTCCAGTTCTTGTCTTTGACTTATAATGTATCTACACCCTTATAATAACTGCATTTTGCTTATCTTTTATATCTGCATTCTGAATTGCTACTTTAATCTAAAAATCTAATTTTTACTATGTAATGTTGGAGCTTTTCTCCTCGGCCCTCCACTGAAAATGGACTCCTGAGCCCAGTGGACCCCTCCCCCCAGTCACCAAACTGAAATAAATAAATTACCTTATCTCCAAATAAAGTGGCCTGTTGTTGAAAGGCCGCCCTTCTATGTTTGTAATGATTAAAATGTGACCCCAATGTGGGGCCACGCCGGAAGGAGAACAAGCATCTGGGGCCCAAAATTTCAGAGAGTCTGTCATCAGACCTTAAGACCCCCCCAGTATCGATCAACAATGTCCCTTAATACATTGGTATTATGTCCAAAGGTGGTGACAAACCTAATATTAACATCCTCATCCGAATCCCTGTGCTTATATGTTAATAAATCAGATCTTTGTTGTATAGAGGCCCAATTACTGGCAATCATGATATTGTTATAATCATAACCCCTGTTGTGAAACCTGCTGATGAGATCACGTTCAAAATCTTGATATAAATTATCAGAGGAACATATGCATCTGACTCTAAGGAATTGTGATCTGGGAATGTTTTTAATATGTCTAGGATAAAGGCTGGAGGCATGGAGTAAGGTGTTATATTGGGGTGATCGAAGGAACACCTTTGTGATGAGTGTTTGGTCAGCTTCCCTGCTTATGGTCACATCCAAAAAACTGATTTCCATAGAATTGAAATTAACCATAAACTCAATCCCCCATTTGTTCTCATTTAAATATTGTATGAATTCATGCAGGTATGCACTATCTGCCCTCCACACCATCCAGCAATCATCTAGATAGTGTCTCCAAATATCAATTTCATGTATGTATAGATTGTGACTAGCATTATGAATCAGTTGCTCCTCTGAGAATCCCAAGAACAAATCTGCACATATGGGGGAAAAGATTCCCCCATGGCAGTGCCCTTAACTTTTAACTAACTCTTGAAAATGACTCATGTTAGCCCAAAAGCTCAAGTAATTGTAAGGCTTATGTTGGATAAATATATCATACTGCCTGCATATTCCACTGCATCTAATGCTTCCCCAGTACAGGAAGAAACTTCCAGATTTTTTGCTATGACTAAATCTGATTTACCTCCCCTGGAAACAGTATTCTCAACTTCAGAATAACTGTCTCAATCCAAAGTCTACACTGATATTCAAAAATATAGTTTTCCTCAGTTTCCTTCGTCAGATATTCATTCAGATAAAAATCCATCTTCTTTCCTCCCTTGGTCAGCACTTGCACCTATGTCTTGTTTGCTCCCACAGGAAGTCCCAACCCCAAAGGTAGATGAGCCACGGGCACTGATGCAAGAGGGTGGGTTAGACATTGTCGCTATTAACAAATCCTGGGCCAGTTACAAGACGGGATAAGGCATGGAGGGTGGGGTCTGTTTATAGATTTTTCAGGAGTAACAGAAAGGGAACAGGTAGAAGTAGAACAGCAAACTACATTGAGGGGTTCATTTAAATAGGAGGTCAGTGAGAAAGAACAAAGCATCTCATTAATGCATTAATGGGAGCATGAGGAGATGTGAGAACCTAGGTTAAGAACTCTGAAAATTATGGTAGAGAAAGGGGAGGAATCTTAGTGCTGTACTGACAGAATATAGCACCCCCCCCCACACACACACACACACACACACACACACGCACACATACACACACAGATATCAATGAATGGGAATGGCAGACATGAGGAGGCAATAAAGGAGTGGGATAGGAGCAAGAGGGTACTTCTCATGGGGTTTTTGAATCTGCTAAGAGCAGACTGGAAGATCCAGGTTTTCCACTGTAGAAAGCAGTGGATTTGCTGAGGTCTTAGACCATGAGAGGCTTGAGTAACTAGTGCAAGACCAGTCCAGAAAGGACAGCATTCTAGAAGTGATCTTAACCAAGACAGAGGGCACAAAGAATGTCCAAATGATGGCACATTAGCCAGATGTAACCACACTGGCTAATGGTGCCTCTGCCATTATTCAGATGTGACCACACTGCTGTGTGTTTTAGAGTGGGGGAAAGAATATAAAGATAAAGATAACAGAATGAGATTTTTAAAGGCATGGAATGTATTAAGCAAGGGTAAAAGTAAAAAAAAAATGATTTAGCACAGTGAAGCAACTTGAGGAAGTAAATTTGATATGAGACTCAGTCAGAAATGGTATAGACTCAAGGTTATGAAAAGGGTTTCAGAAAAAGTAAAACAAAAAAAGCCAAAGGAGTACAGTACCAATGTAGTTACATGGGAATGTGTACCTTGCATTTACCCCAAAAATATAAGGCATCCAACGGGTGAAAAGGAGGGGGTGGGAAGATAGAAGACACATACCATGACAGCTGGTAAAAGGGTAATGAAGGTAGTATGGGAAGTAATGGGGTATCTTTAAAGTGATCTGTCAGAAGGGATCAGAAAGGGGAGGAACTACATTAAGTTTTAAGCCGAAAGTAGGACAGAGCTAACCTGCTTGAGCAAGCATGGTGATCACAGAAGAATGCAGCTGTACAGATTTTTGTAGAATGTCCAGATTTTTGCCTTACATTTTGGGTTTGTTCCTCATAATATTTCTGGATCTCTAGAAAGCCAATGAGGACTGAAGTCAGGAAATACTGACAATCATTTGACTTTCTGACTTCATATTCTTCAGAAAATACATGCTAAAATCAAAACCTGTTACTCTAGCAACTTTCGAAGTTTGTAAGAGCAATATTTAAATGTTGTCCCTATTTTTGGACCTTTGTCCCCATTACTTTTGGCTTTGTGCAGATTTCTTCAGTTAAGAGGTTGAGAGGCCTGCTTCAAAAAGAAATTTAAGGAGAGCATGCCATCCTAGTTTGGATTCTTGAAACCTGCAAATTAATTCAAGAGGCCAAGAGACTTGTGGACACAGGGAATATGGAAAAATTGGTATAGAAAAGAGGTAGAATCCTAAACACACTTAAAGGTAAGGAAATAGGGCAAAATGGAAAGAGGAGCAGACAGGCACTGAGATAGAAAGGGTAGATGTGGAGAGCGAACTGACTGATATTGGGGGGGGGGGGGTATAAAGCACAAGTACCAGAGGGACTACCTTCCAGGTTCTTCAGAAATCTGCCAGGTCTCGTAGCAGACTCTCACACTGGAAGTTCTCTGCAAATCACTACCTACTGCAGCAGTTCCCAAGAACTGGAAGACAACAAGGATACACTGCAGTGTAGCAAGTGTGGATCCATTGTATGGTGTTGAGAGAAAATCTCTGTGAACTACAAGACTGGAAATGAAAGTCAAGAGAAGAATCCTGAAAGGAATGCAGGTTGTTTTCCTGAGGGAAAGCAGTCTCCAGCTAGGAGGCAACCAACATGGGTTAATTGACAGAAGACTGGTCAATAAAAGTGGATACAGCTTTAGCACTGTGCTATTGGTAAACTTGACAGGCTTTTATCTGTAAACATTATCTTTCTGGACTTCACCAAGACACTGACTCAGATGTACACAGGTGGTTGATAGAAAGGTTAGCAGGACCAAGGCTGATGAATTGGACTGTTTCAATACTGAAGAGTACAACACAGAGAAAGTTGTAGCGAGAGAGAGAGGGGGGGGGGATGTCAGGAATAGGAAATTCGTTAGTGGAGTACTGCAAGTGTATGTTGTAATTCCAGAACTTTCCAGTGCATTTGTTTTAGATAGCTTGATAAAAACAATAAAAATTCTAATATTTTAGTTTGTGATACAGATAGGTACAACAGTGTAAGTTGGGAAGAAAGCCCAAAGAAGGGTTTAGAAAGGCTGACCAGCTGGGAAAAAATATGTTAGATGAAGTTCATTGTAGACAATTACAAAGTACTACACTTGGGCCATAACAACCATGGTTCAAGGCATCAACTCAGTGAAGAGCTGAACGGAGAGCAGCAGATGTGAAGGTGTCTGTGATTGTTGATCAGATCAGGACTTGAGCACTAGATGAGACATCAATGGTAGCAGTAAACTGAAAACTGTAATGTATACTCAGTGGGACAGATTCCAGAAGCAAAGAAAGAAAGAATGTTTCTACTCTATACCCTGAGAACTACAAAGAGATCTAGAGGCCATAGAAGGAAAGGGACTTTAGACTGCTTGACAGAAAATCACCTAATCTGTTCACAAGATGAATAGTAATGGAAATATATGTTTGAAAATTACAGGAGCAGGAATACTAGAGAGCAAACAAGCTGAGGGGACATGATGTTGGAGCAGAAGATCATGGCATAGGCATGTAAAGGAGTTATAAAGAAGTGGAAGAAAAGCGGGAGGAGAGTGTAACAAACAGCAGACTGTACAAACTAACTACTGTCTGTGTCTCTGAAAGCACGTCAGAAGGAGGGTTTTGAGTCATGGAACCCATAAATGAATTCAAAAGACCAAGAGACTTGTCATAGGTTCATAGGTCGGTACTAAGCTATTGGCCCTAGGGCCTATATAAGCCTAACCAAATGATACCCTGGCTTTTGCCACCAAAGAAAATTATTTTCCTGTGCCCCTGTCAAGTAGAGCCACAGAAGTGATCCCCGGGGTGAGTTTCCTATCTCCCATCCAATCATCAAGATTTTTCTTGAAGAGTGCTAATGAGGAGCTTTGTTTGATATAGACGCAGTGTGTTTGTAAAAATGGGTATGGAAAAGAGGTAGAATGATAAACACACTTAAAATGGCTGACTAGGTAACCGTAGTAACACTAAGCTATTATTATTGTCACTGTTGTTACTATTGTTATTCTTATATTAACTTAAGATTTGTCTGTCATCAAGCAAATGAGAAGTAATGACATGTAATACAAATACACCCTTGATGAAAAGATAACTGTAGTCTTCTCATTCACTGAAGAAATATAGGAACTGAAACTTAACTGATAAGTTTTTACTCAAAATTGTTTTTATTATTAATTTTACACATCAGAGAGCAAACACTTTCATAGCATACTACTAAACTACAGGGGTTGGAAGGGTGGCAGGTGTCCTCGTAATGTTTTCGTTATGTATGCAGCATTATTTTCTGTTGTTTGTTTATGTGCAGCATCTCACCTCTCTCCAGGATGATGATAATCTAAAAATATTCATCATTACACAAAGCTGTTTTCCTAGTCTTTCTTTTTTTTCATAATTGTCCCTTTATTGTGGAAATATACTGATTTTTGCTGTACGTTGATATATCTGAGCCTCACGTTGTCTTCGTTCCCTGTGCTGCTGCATTGCAGTTTGCTGTATTCTGTCCATAGTTGTATACCACCTTGAAATTTGCCAATTGCAAAAATGTTTGTAATTTTTTTTCCAGAGTAAGATTAGTGTTTCTTACTTAGTTATCTTTGCCGGTGTCATCATTTCCTGAGGATATTCTTTCCCTAAATTTGAGGCAATAGAAACTGTAAACAACACACTGTATATTCCACTAGATTGCATGCTTGTTTTTGTTTTTCAGATAAGCTTTATGCACGTCTGAAATATAAATTCTGCAAATGCATCCTTGACTTTATAAATATAGTAATTAAATTCATATTGATTGTATAATCAATGAACTAATTATGAACTAATTAGTTATTTAATCTCTTGCTTGGGTAGCTTGATAAAATAGTAAATTTGTTTATAGTTCACATAGTAGTAGTGTGTGTGTGTGTGTGTGTGTGTGTGTGTGTGTGTGTGTGTGTGTGTGTGTGTGTGTGTGTGTATAATACAGCATAAGCTATTGCTGTCTGTTTTTCAGAATTTGTATAGCTTAATTGTTTTGAGGGAAATGATGAAATGTCTTTGATAAAGATTTTAATTTTTCAAAAAAAACACACAATGTTCTAGGTCAGTAAAAACTTTAGATATCTAAATATAAATCAACAAATTAATCATTAAATGAGCAGAATGTTAGCTAGGAAGCTATATTATGCCCATGTTAAAGTAATTTATTATAATAATATTCTACAGTGATGGAGACCCAATACAGCACTGAAAGTACAAAATACGAAACGACACTCATCTACACTTGAGTTTGTTGACTCTGTATATCAAATTATGAATTGTATGAACATTTATTTGCAGTATTTATTGGCTGTTTATAAAGCCACTTTCTTATTTTTAATGTATCGTACAAAACAACAAGTAGAAAAAAGCCTGTTTGTTTTAAGAGATTCGCTGAAACTTTGCAATAAGGAAATAAGCAGTAAACCGTTATGTGGTAGTGCATCCTACCAATAATGCTGTCCTCTATAATGCAGTGTAATCTGATACCAAACCACTCCCCTTTACCACCCACAGCTGTGATGCAGCTTTGCTCTGGTTAGTGGGAGTTTTTACACAACCCGGTTTCTTTATTACAATATATGGTAATGAAGTGTCCTTTGCAGGTAGCAGCAAAGACATGCGATGTGTTATGAATCACTCTTGCCCATGAATGCAGAGAATCTTGTACATCAGTGATCTGCACTGGCAAAAAGGACACTACAGTACAATTTTTCTCTCATGCCCACTGTATGCACAATATCTGACAACCATTGCATCCTCAATGGCCGTCCAGTGTCCCCAACAGAAAAACAGTGGGTGTCTAGAATCCTTTCTCTTATAGTGCTTTGTCTGTAGCATTCTCTGACTTGGCACAGAAATGACATTGCAGCCTGCACTGCACTGTATCAGGACCAACAGGTAAGAGAATAATAAGAGGATGTAATTATGTAGTTCAGGGAAAACAGCAAAAGGTGCACAAGTCACTACATACAAGCACACATGCTGTGCTCCTTGGAAATGTTTAATGTTGTCCCTGACAATGTTGTACATTAAACACCAGTGTTTACTATGAGCATATAGAATCATTTATTTATGATTCATTAAAATACTCTTTTTTGCATGTCATTATTGCATCCCAACACTAACAGTCTTGCTAATGACATGATCATGTATGCAGTATAGTTTACCCCACTGCCGTGTGTGACTGCACTGTGATTACAGATAGGGTGTTCTGTTTTTATTTCTTCCATATTCTGGGTTCATGAACACGTTATATTAGTATCATGTACATCACTAACATTTTGAATTTATTTTTTTAATATTATGCAGATATTTCACTTCTCTTTCCCCACCCAATACCTCATTGCAAAATCTTGAAATGAGCAGTTGTCAGAAAAGCTTGTGTGTGTGTTTGTACTTGTGTGAAATAAGCAACAAACAATGATTCTGTGAGATAAAACACAGCTATTAACTATAGCTGGTCTGTTATTGACATGATTATTATAACTTTAAAATGTGCAGTATCTCCATTTTAACTTCAGTTTTTGATTCCACTAAGGTATGCCATGTACTCAGATATTTCTGCCATGGCATTTGTTTAGTTCACTTAATTTTCTCCATTAGCATTTATTTAATATTTACAATGTCAGGCTCAATGTTGCAACTAAAAGTAACTGTCATGCATATCTAACAGTGGTCTTGACCTTAGACTGTCTCACTCTTGGAAAAAATGCCAGCTGTAAGATGCCTTCTAACAATATCTTAATATGAGCTCTTATGATTACTGTAATAGAAAATGACACAGTGTTATCACTTCTGAATATTGCATTCATTCAGGTAAAGCAAATGAGGAAAAAGAGGAGCTCCTATAGAATGTGCTGCTTTATGCTAAGAGCTAATGGCCAAACTCTTGTCCTGATTTCTTTCTTTATTATATATTAACTTGGTGGCACAGATTGGACGCTGTTGATTTTCTGGTTTTGTGCCTGTATTTTATTTGATCAGAGAAGGAACTGTGTACTTAACTAACAGTTAGAAAATGCTTTAGCATATCTGACTTTCAGAATATCTGACAGGAATCGCATTAAACCAGTGCTGCTGAATCTGAGTTGGCTGTCCTTTCAGAATACATAAAATAACGTGTACATTTTGTAAGCAATATTTATCAATGGATTTTAATGCACGTAGTTTTCATGACAGAACACAATGACTAAAACTGGCTGTAGACACACTGTGTGTAATGGCATTCTTGCTGTATTTAAATGTGCACCTCACACATAGACATTCTTCAGTAGTATCAATACATTGTCTTAAGGTCTTCCCTGTCTCAATGAGCCACTCCATATTTGTGTAATGACCAAAGTTTATTTAGAATAACATCTCTATATCAGAATAATAGCTCATTATTAATCATTATCTATACTTAAATTAATGAATAACTCAAAACATTGACTCTCTGGGGCATTCCTCTGTCATATCAACAATTAAAACCACTTTTACCAAGAACGCCAAAAAAACAAAAAAAAAAATGGTCTGTGAAGGGAATCTTTCTGATATATCAGCAATTAAATTCACTTTTACCACACTTCAAAACCCTTTGGGGCTAAACCAACAAGTAAATTCACTTCTCCAGATTTCCAAACACTGACCCTTGGGGGCTAAACCAACAAGTAAAGTCACTTCTCTTACATCACCAAGCACTGACCCTTGGGGGGATAAACCAACAATTAACGTCAGTTCTCCCAGATCTCTATACACTGACCCTTGGAGCTAAACCAGCAATTAAATTCACTTCTACTAGATCTCCAAACAGTGATCTTTGGATGCTAAACCAATAATTAAATTCACTTTCCCAAATCTCCAAAAAATTACTCCTGCAGGTATTCCTCTACTGCACCTACAAAATTGATATTGATGCACTCCAACTCTCATGTTCAATCATTTTGCTGTTCAGGGGCTTACCAATATGTATTCACCTCTTTTAGAAAAGCCCCATGTCAAGGAGATCTGGTACTCTTCCCCATATGAGATTCCCCAAATGTACAGCATGCATGCAAACTTACAGCTTGGTCAGGTACATCTGAAGGAATTAAACCCCCAACTTAGTCTAGATATATGTCTAACTCCTTCAGTAGTCACTGGAATGGTACACCTGCTGATCACAGCCCTCAGCCATGTGTTGGGGTGGTACTTGTACCACCTCAGAGTTTTATCAGTTACCTTCAAATCTTTTAATGTCTGGACAGACATCAACCAGGCTTCACTAGCCCACATTCACTGGGCATCCCTCATAACAGAGAAAAAACAAAGACAGCAGCACCCACCCATTAAATAAAAATACTCAGCCACCCAGATGTTCCATGTCCTTGTCCAGTATGTGGTTGGCTTCTGATTACTCAAGAACATTTTAAGGTCTTTGTCCCTTGGTTAGTACTTTTCCACAGTCTTCTGCATTACATCCTTGTCCAAGAATTCAAATATGTCCACATATTCTCATCTTCAAACGTTTGCATGACCATATGAGAGTTGTGGACACCCATGGTCTGCTCTGTGCTGACTCTCACCACAAGGCTTAAAGTATTACCAGCAGTCCATCCATTCTCTCAGTCAAGACAAATGATCCATGAGAGAAAATGCCTGGAACTACATGGCTCACCCATCAAAGAATACCACCAGTACAAGCCTTATTTTCCC
Organism: Protopterus annectens; assembly: GCF_019279795.1. Lineage (NCBI taxonomy): Eukaryota > Metazoa > Chordata > Ceratodontiformes > Protopteridae > Protopterus > Protopterus annectens. The sequence continues at coordinate 305,710,831 of NC_056743.1, forward strand.
ACTACTGGAGTCACAACATAATCAATTTCAGGTCCCCCCAGTAGTTCCCACAATTCAACCATAAGCTTGTCCCCAACTCAACCAACTTAAAATATACCTGGATGCACCACTAAACCATCAACATATGATTCATCAGTTTCCATGATTTCCACCATACCTGCTTTCCCTGAAATTGTGCCTTCATATTAGCCTTGCACTGGTAGGAACTGGAGCATACCATTGAACCTCTTAGTGCAAGGAATATAGACAAATCCAAAAATACTTGGGGGGGGGGTAAAAGATGAAAAATATGGACAGATTTCAAATTTCACATTTATAAACCTAAGTCATTCTAATAATTTTCTAAAGGAAATGAAATCTTAACAACAAATATCTGTCATTATTTAGTGAATTCAGTCATCAGTGCTTTGCCAGAAACCCATAGATAGTATGAGAACCAGACAAAAATATGAGGCAAGAATCTGGACAGTTGAGAGGTAAGAACTGGAGCAGGAATTAATTGCAAGAATGCATGCTCACACCTCTTGGACTGCTCCTTCCCCACAACATTTTTTTTTGCTTTTATGTGGGCCCTAGATTTATTCACCCCAATATTGCTTCCATCTGTGCTTGAGAATTGCTGAAACATATTTGACAACATTTTCCAGTGCCAAAATTTCCAGAGGCTCTGTCATGATAATTAGTTGTTAACCATAACTAAAATTTAGAAATAAAAGTCCTAATTAAATTCAGTTTTATTAGACAAGCAGTCTGACCTACTGATTCCAATTTAAAGCCATACAGTATTTATTATTAGAAGTAGTAGCAAAAGTAATATTTGTTTGGGGGGAAGCACCTTCGTCCCATCGCAGTCCTTCTCTTCCTAGTGTATCTGTTATTCATTTTTATATTCTTTTCTGGGTAGAGGTGGTGAGCGGAAGAGAATCCTAGTAAATGTCTTTCTGGTTTGATCCCCTGCTCCTGCATCCCCACTTAAGTGATGTCAAGGGTGCAAATGATCTCCATTGGAAGTGAAATGAAGTCAGCCCTTCAGCCACAATATCCACCCAAGCTTGCTGCTGCAGCTCACTTGTCTCTAGCTGAATAGTACCGTAGAACTAGTGTACTTCTCACCTGCTGCCTACCCTCAAACAGCACCATAATTATTTTATTTATTTTATTTTACATTTGTTGACCAGGGTTGTCTGGCTGAGCTAAATAGGCCTTTTTCAGTGAAGGCCCGGGCAGAAAAGCTCCAACATGTTATACACATTATTCATTAGCAAAAAATAAAATTAATAGTTTATACAGTAAGAAAATAAACTAGTAAATATTAACATCACAAAGATAGGCAGAGACCATATATTAAGATCACAAAAATTGGCAGAAGGCATAGTATTGTCAGAGAAGGGTAAAAAGCATGCATCATTCAGAGGAGTGTATAAGTAATGTACTTATTTATTTTATTTCTTTATTTTATTTGCAGTTGGTTTACCATGATAGTCCATTGGGCCAAGATGAACCCATTTTCAATGGAGTCCTGAGGAGAAAAGCTCTAAAAACAAGCAAGATTACAGTAAGGTTTAGGTTACAATCATTACAAACACTACAGACTAATGACAAACATTACAATATAAATACTGAGAAGCCATTTCATCTTAAGAAACCTTGCACTTAAGAGGTACACTTATGAACTAGAGAAAGGAAAGTGTGAGGAAGTGTTTGTTGAAAATATGATTTTGGAGGGCCAATACAGTGGCAGGTCCATTGACTTAGCAGGTATTCTCTGGTGGCAGCCTTACATTTTTTTTTTGTTGCTTAAGGGACCTAGTTTCAAGTGAGAGCTGTTCCAAGCCTTGGTGGGGTTATAGCTATAGAGATTACATCCACATTTAGTTTTAGATTTGTGTGTTAATAGCAGGTCTAGGTTGGAGCTACAGAGAGCTCTAGCAGGTGACTAGTGGGAAATGAGAGATGAAAGGCTAAGGCAGTAGGAAGGTTGGTAGAGGATGCAGTGAATTATCTGGAGCTGAGGGAGAATGAGATGGTGTGGTAATTCAAGTCAGTTCAGTCATTGCAGTGAGAGACAGTGATGGGACATGTAGGTTTGCTGGGCAGAAAATCAGGCTACCTTATAGTAGGTTGATTCTAGTTTGGCTTGGAGTGCAGAGTTAAGGCTGGTGAGAATTTGACAGCTGTACAGTAGATTTTGTAGTAGGTAAGCATGAGAGAAAGTTACATTAGCTTCAGTAGTCAGAAATTTTGCGGTACAGGAGACCTTGTTTCTGATGAGTTTTCCTGATACAGTTGTTGATATGTAAGTCAAATTTAAGCTGGTCATCAAGAATGGTGCCTGATAGTTTTGTCCTAGATTTGACCTTGATTAAGGTGCTATTGATAGACTGTATTGAGAAGGAGAATTTGATATGGTTAAGGCTTTTGGCAAGGAAAGGCAGTAGCTTGTTTTTTGGGGGGGTTAAGGATTAGTTGGTTTGTAGAGAGACAGTTTTCAACTGAGTTTAAGGATGTCTGTGTGGCAGAGATGAGTGTAGAGGGAGAGTCAGCAATAATGATGACTGTAGAGTCATCAGCATATTGTACTAGGGATGACTGAGGACATGAGGAATAGAGAAGGTTGGTAAAGATGTTAAAAAGTAGTGGACCAAGGATGGAGCCTTGTGGGACTCCCATTTTAACAGGGAGATCTTGGGAGAGACCAGAGTACCATTTCACAGTTTGAAGTTTTCAAAACTGAATAAACTACTCCACTGAACGTTCCCCAATCAAAGGATCCAACCACGCTGAAAATCTACATGCAATACTAAAAAAACTTACTTAAAAAATGTTTATTTTAAGCCGTTAAACACATACGCTTTTTGTCAGAGCATTCTCCAACTTCTTCAGAAACCAAACAGAATAAACAGTGCCCCTCCCCTATCATCCATTTATAATCTCATGGGTTAATTAACATCACATGATCAACAGACAGTATTTAAAAACATGAATGTATGTATATTTCCTTGGAGTATTGATAAATTCATTTTTAAAACTGAGGTTAATACATTGTATTCCTAATGGTAACTCTGTTACAAATACATACAAAAAACTGCAATACCTCCCATCCACATAAAATAAAATACCCCTTGTTACTTAAAAATACTCCATTATAAAATTTTGTGAAATCTCTACTGCCCGATTGACAAAGTAATAAACTTATTAACTATAGGCGACCACAGTGCATATTCGGGATGTATTATTAAGGATGTGTATATAATGTTTATTCTAAATGCTACGTCCAATTCTAGTTACGTCTGAAACCACAATATGCATTTAGCCCGACATCTAATATAAGTAGAACAATTAATAATGTAATTAATAGTGGCTTAGCCTACTGTTTAAAATATAAAACCTCTATGCTTGCCTACTATCAACAGGAGATAAATTTGTCTTCTCTGGCTAGGGAAATAGAATTAAGGAAAGATAATAGGGCTGTAGTGGTGCTATGCTTAGGTCTGAATCTGTGTTGCGCAGATGTGAGCAGATTTTCTTGGAGTAAGTGGTGCATGACTTGTTTATGAATACATTTTTCAAGAATTTTGGAGAGAGGTGACAGAATAGCGATAGGTCTGAAATTGGTGATACAGTTGAATTACCTCTTTTATGTATAGGTAAGGTATAGAATTGTTTCCAGATGGAAGGAACTTTAAGGATGAATTTATTTGTAGGCTTTAAGTTGGAAGCAGATTCAGAGTTGTTAGTTCTACTGTTATGAGTGGATGAGTTAGGGTTAAGTAGTTTGGATACAGAGTCAATGAAACAGGTGTTGAAGATGGAGGCAGTTTCTTCAGGAGTGTTATCAGGACATGGATTAGGGGAGCTAGGAGTACCAGGGTGTAATATTTGATTAATTGAGTTCCAGAATTTTTTAGGATTAGATCTCAAGTCTGGGGGGGGGGGGGGGTTTGTAATAGAAATCTTTCCTCGTCTTTATTATTGCGTTTTTTGGTCAGATTTCTAAGTTCTCTAGATTTTTGCAAATCTGCTGGAAGCCTTGTTTTTGTCCATGTTTTCCATATTTTATCCCTATATTTTATTAAGGCACGGGTGGTATTAGATAGCCAAGGAGAAGTATTGAACTTAACCCAAACAGTTTAAAGAGGAGCTAGTGAGTTAAGAATATTAAGGAAGATGGAGTTAAAAGAGTGGACTTGGATCACTAGTTGGAGTTAATTAAGGAACTTCCAGTTTACCTCAGAGAGGAGGGATTTAAGGTCTCAGGGTGGAAGTTACTTAGCTTTTGGCAACATATGAATCTATGTGGTTTCACCTGATGAGGTCAGTATCTAAGCACTTTTAAAGGGGAGTGATGATCACTGAGAGAGTTTGACAGAGTTTCATGGTTATGATACCTGGAGGGATTAGGGACTAGTATCCAGTCTGCGTGCTGGTAGCATGTGAGGAGTTGGTGTGTGTGGGATCAGAGATGAGTTGTGTAAAGCCAAACAGATTAATGTGCAGGGGAGAATTAGGAGGACAGAGAGTTAGCCAATTAATATTTATATCACCAAAAATGACGGTTTCATTGGAAATGTGTTGTGAGATTTATGAGAGTATGTTTTCCAGAAGGGTGAATGTTATCCACTGGTGGAATGTAGATGGCTACTATGATGATGGTGGTATGGCTATTACGTTTGAGGTTGGCAGACAATATTTCATCTGGGGGGAAGTATGGGAAGGATATAAGGGAGCTTTGTCTCAGCTGAAAGTTTGTAAAGTGGATATTTTTACCTTCTATTTTCCTACATATTTCTAGTGATTTTTCCACACATTCTTTTACATTTATAAACACTGCAAAATATGGTTTTGCTTGTTACCAAGATTAAATATCAGACCCACCTCATGGAGATGAAGCATTAAAAAAGGTCAGCAAGGTATATTTAACAGCTTTGATCCAAAATGCATTAAACAGCTGAACATGAATTTGAATTAAACAACAAAGTTCAAATGTGCATTCAAGATCTTCTAAAACATCCTTTTAAAAGTAGTAGCTATCCTATAATCGTAACTCAGTTCCTGTGACATAATCATGTGCAACACCTAATAGTATCCTACTCCCTGGATGGAAACCTGCTGTTTGCTATTCAAAACTTACCTTGACTAGTTTGTGTTTGATTTTCCTAATAAATGATCTTTAGACATTGCAATGACAGGAGCCAGTGGGTACACCTATAAGAAAATCGTTGTACATTAAAACAAAGACATTTTAGTCACAATACCCCCCCCCCCGAAAAAAAAAAAAAAAAAAATCCAAGCTATCAACGCATTCCTTACACTTATAGGTTCATAGGTAAGTACTAGTCTAGCTGCCCTTGTGGATCATTTTAAGCTTAGACAATTTCCCATTATGTGCTCAAATTAACCTATTCTGTGGTCAATAATTACACATTACCTCTAATAAGAATAACTGGGATTATACCACAGATAATATGAGGGGACCTATTAATGGGATGTAGAATTTAGGAGCTACCTCTGTCAATTAGTTGTACAGGGTGCAGTACTGAGGTAAATTTTCTGTTCCACATCCATAGATCCAAGTCGCACTTGAATATGGACAGGGATGAACTTTGTTTATTTGGATGGGGGGAGTCTGTTCCAGAGCAGCAGTATCCTCTGTGAGATATACCTGCCTCTCCAAACCATTCTGTTGATGTTGCAGAAAAGATCTAGATCCCTAGACTGAGTATTTCTGATGCCATTAGACGAGCTGATGTGCAGTAAGTCTATCAGTATAGGGTCAGACGATGCCTTGTACAGCAGACACAGGTCACTTCTTAGCAGTCTGTAGGATACTGAGTATAGTGACAAGGCTTTGACATGTTATTTAGTTCTTGTATGCTTTGTTAGGTACCTCTGTGGGCATACCAGTTGTCGTATGTGTGTGGACAAATACATGCCAAAGGCAGCATTATATTCAGGTCTATATTATATGATTGAAACTTTAGTTAGACGAATAACTAAAGCTTGATCACTAAATGTCTAAGTCTCAAAACTGTGACCCCCCCCCCAAAAAAAAAAGGTAGTAAGCCATTCATTTCCTGCTTGCAAATGTTATCTCACAGGATATGACTTGCATCCAATACATTTAAGAAACGTTGTTTGAGAAACATTTGTTCATATGCATATATGGCTTACATTCATTTTTTCAGATCACATGAGCTTGAGGCATAGGTGCTCAAACACAGCAGCTGAAGTTGACACTCCAGGTCAGGTACACGTTCAGGTTTATTATAGTGCTTATTACTATGCCCTGTGTACAAAACCTATAACCTGAACAATGTAAATTAATGATCAACACCAAAATGATCAATGGGAAACTACATTGTTATTTGCTAAAGTATGATTTTTGCTAAACAGTAAAACTACAGCCACAATCAAATGGCAGTATAAATCCATATTAGAAGGTATAACACATTAACGGTGCTATGCCCAATATTTCACTTTTGACAAAGTGCCCCACTACAAAACTGAAATAAATAGTAATCTGGGATATCGTCCCATTCACCAAAACTATATACCACTTAACTTGCAGACATTCAAGCTAGAAACTAAGATCCTTGAAAATTAAGAACATTAGGTTAAAAATGTGGACATCTAATTACCATGAAATTTCAATACAATGTAGCACATAACTCTTTCCATTTCCAGTAAGAATTTGAGATACCCATCAGAAACACATTTAAAAACAGAGCATGCCAAAACTGTTGAAAAATATAAGCACATTAACAAAGTAAAATCTATAAACTAATGAAATGCACTGCAAAACTCTACCGCTTAAGATCAATTATTTTTGCTTCAGAAAAATGAAGATGTACGATGTCCTCTTTCTTTAAATTATTGTTGCTCCTAATATGTTTGTCATGTAGTATATTTTTGTGTAATACTTTAAAAAAAATCACGTGATGAGAGTGATCCAGAAAACTGTGTGAAGGTGTAAATCAATCCTCAAAATAGGGACATAACTCATAAAATACGGACATCCTTTGCAGGGATTACATCAGGATTGAAAATAAGAATGTTCCCCCAAAATAAGACAGGTGAGAGGTCTGAAAAACTAGGATATTGATGACATCTCCTTTCATCAAACCAAGCAAGACAACAAGTAACAGTCACCCTTTCTGTAAATGAACAATCTCCCACACAATGACAAATTCCAGAAGCTGGGAAATACTTGACATTCAATGAGTTTGAACAGGAACTTCTCCCTATTTTATTACAAAACAATTCCAAAACTCTAGTGATTTCTGCAAAATTAACATCCAAAAGCATGGCACAACACAGTTATTCTCTTCATTTCATGTTACATATTCATCTCCATTCTCTTCTCCCATGTCATTTGCATAATGTCACATCCCAGCAACAACTAGCAATTAATAAAACAATATGACAAATGGGAGCAGCCCATCCATTTATTAGTAATATTGAATAAAGAAAATTCTCATAGAAATCCTCATAGCAAATATGCATTAAATAAAGTCATGTAAGTGTAGTCCGCCCTTCATTTTGGCATCTACGTGCCACCATTGCCAAAAGCAGAGCTATGTCATCTGAAAATCCTGTCATGTTGTAATGTTCACAGCAGGGCAAGATTGCGATACTCACATGATAGAGTTGTAGCTGGTCCTAGGTCACTACATCTAGAGAATGAAGAAGACAACATTGATTATCAATGGTTAGTCTTTATGCAAGGTGCAGTGACCTCAGAATAAAGATAATAAATTAAGGAGGGGGGAGTAAAGCCTCCCACATGGGAGGGGCAGAGGAACTTCACTTTCTTTACCTCTAATTTGTTTGTAAAATAACAAGATTGAATACTTACACTGTAAAATTGTGAGCATTTGAAATGTCATTTATATGTTTTTGACTGAGCTCACGTAATGCGAACTCTGATGAACTGAGCAGACATACTGGATCCAAATGTTTGTGTGTTCATATATATATATATATATATATATATATATATATATATATATATATATATATATAAATATAAAAACTTAGCTCTAGGTGATTTGATCATGTTGAGTAATGCAGTCTGGATGCATGTGTGTGTTCTTGCTGTCTGTCTGCTTGTTAACAATCCAGGCTCACTATATTCAAGTTTTCTTGACAAAAACAGGATGGTGCTTAGAGTGCTGGGATAACAGATAGTTTTCTTGTGTGGTTTGTTTTACTGTACAACTGTGTCTGCAACTGTATTATCATCTAAGTAATGACCAGTATAGCTGAGTGGGTAAGGTAGCAAGCAAGTGGATCAGATCCCTAAAAAATCAAGCTGTGCATTGTGCAATTCTTAGGAAAACTGAAGTATGTCTCTGTTAACTAACAATGTAGATATATAATTCTGGCTTCTGTCATGCTCATAGATTCATAGGTAGGTACTAGGCTATTGGCCCTAGGGCCTATACAAGCCTCACCAAAAAGGTACCCTGGCTTTCGCCACCCAAGAAAATTATTTTCCTGTGCCCCTGTCAAGCAGAGCCACAGAAGTGATCCCTGGGGTGAATTTCCTATTACCCATCCAATCATCAAGATTTTTCTTGAAGAGTGCTATGGTGGATTTACAGTGAAATATAGGAAAAATTAACATTAAATTAGTAAATTTGTCTTTTTGAGAGTGAGGAAGTAGAATTAGACATGCTATGACGAAGGTAGGCTTTTAACAAAAAGGATGGTGGTTTCGCTTACAGAAAAAAAAAACAGCTTATTAATTAGATGAAAGTTTTTATTTTTAACTTAAGGAAAGGGTAGGTCTTGACTTGCTATAAAAGAACATCCTCACATATTTGAATCCATAATATGTGATCAAGTGGGTAGACATATGAGTTTTATACTGTACTGACAAGTGTATAAAAAAGGCCAAAACATGCATAGCCACAGCTATTAATGTTAGGCTTTATTGACCTGAATGTACTCATAAGGTCTTAACAAGTAAAAAGTCTTTGGCATTCAGAATTCATAGGTAAGTACTAGGCTATCTGCCCGAGGGCATCTATAAGCCTAGCCAGAATGTGTTGGCTTTTGCCGCCCCTTAGATTAGTTCCCTGTGCCTCTGTCCGGCAGAGCCATTAGTTCCCTGTGCCTCTGTCCAGCAGAGCCACTGCAGTGATCCCTGGGGTAAATTTTCTTTTTCCCATCCACTCATCAAGGTTTCTCTTGAAGAATGTTAGTGAGGGGCTCTGCCTAATGTAGATTGGAATCCTGTTCCAAAGCATGGGGAGTCTCTGGGACAATAATCTATCTCTCCAGCACATCCTATTTATCATTGTGGTGAGGTTTAGATCCCTAGAGCATGTGGCTCTCGGGGATTTGTTTTTTTTTAGGTGGAGCACGTCCATCAATACTGGGTTGACCATGGCCTTGTATGTCAGGCAGAGATCACCTCTGAGTAAGCAGTATGCAACCGAGTACAACTGGAGTTTCTTCAGTCGGGCTGTATAGGGCATCTGTTTGAGGCCAGTAATCCTATTGGTGAGGTACTTCTGTGGTCTTTCCAGCTGTTGCAGGTGTCTTGTAAGGTACATCCCAAATGAGGCATTGTACTCTATGATGGGTCTGATAAGTGATGAGTAGAGGGGCACAATAACCTCTTTTGTTCTAGATACGAACCCTTTTGTGATTAGTTAAGTCACATAGAAGGATTTTCTAACCACCTTGGCTATATGATTATCAAAGGAGAGATTACTATCTACTTGGGTCCCCAGATCCCTTATTACATTTTCTGTATTTAGGGGACTACCACGTATGTGGTAATTCATGGGTACTTTGTTTTTTCCAAAGGGGATGACTATGCACTTTTTGGCATTTAGCTTGAGACCATGATTTTGACACCAGATATCTGTCTCAGTGAGATCCTTCTGGAGGATGTCTGTATCAGCTGAAGAGTCAATTATGGCCCCCAGTTTGCAGTAGTCTTCAAACTTGGTCAGCCATAGTCCTCCTGTGCTTCCCTGTACCTCTGACAATTATATACCGAACAGGAGGGGTCCCAGGACTGAGCCCTGGGGGATGCCACTTGTAACCAGTTTAGAGTCAGACCTACAGCCTGCAACTCTCACTGTGTGGGTTCTACCATGAGCCAGTTGGCAACCCATCTCATGACATAGGGGTTTATGTTCAGGCTAATGAGCTTGTCTATAATACGAGAATGGGGAATGGTGTTGAAAGTCATTTGCAAGGTCTAGGTATGCTGTGTGGACCTCCTTTCCCTCGTCTAAAGCTTTGGTAACTATCTCAAAGAAGTCCACCAGGTTTAGGAGGCATGATCTGCACTTAACAAAGCCAAACTGGGTAGGGTCCAATGTTTGGAGGTTCCCAGTGTCTCTTTTAATGAGTTCCATGATGATGCGCTCCATAGCCTTGCAGACCAGGCTAGTCAGGCTTATAGGGTGATAGTTCCCAGGGTCCGTTGTGGCTCCTTTGTGGAGCGGGATAACTGTTGCTTTGTGCCACTCTATGGGTACATAGCCTGTAAAGAGGCTGAGTTTGAACAGTGTGTTTAGGTGAGGGGTTAGTTCATTTTGGAGCTCATGTAAGACACAGCCTGGGACACCGTCCGGTCCAATTGAAGCTGTGTTTATGGCTTTGGATAGGGCTGTTTTAACCTGTGTGTCAGTGATTGCCAGGGCTCTACATTCTTCTGGTATGGTTATGGGCCCTTTAGGAGGTGAAAGGGGGGTGACGTTTTCACTAAACCTGTCTGCCAGAATGTTGGCAATATCAGTCAGTTCAGTGCACTTTGTGCCATTTTGCACTAACTCAGAGCAGATCTGAGGGTTTCCACTTAGGTTCTTAACATAGCTAAAGAATGCTTTGTGGTTATCTTTGGAGTCCTTGGCAATTTTTCTTTTCAAGCTAGCCTTGGATGATTTTATGAGGGATCGCATTTTCTTGCTGATACTGATCAGGGATGTCTTTCCTTCTTGGGATTTTACTCTTTTCTGTACTAGTTTCCTCCTTCTATTATATAGCTTGTTTATGGCAGGTGTCCACCAGACTGGTTTCCTTTTCTTGGAGGAGTGAGTCTTGGTTTTGCTTGGGATAGCATGATCCATGCATTCTTGCAGGTGCTCATAGAGTACCTTTGTAAGGGATTCAGCAGCTTGGACAGCATTGTCCTTTAGCATGGGGGCTGCGAACCTTTCCACCTTGGTCTTAAGTAATGTGAAGTTTGCTTTTGAAAAGTTTTTTACAGTGGCTTCCTTTATTGGGGGTGGGAGTGGAATGTGGATATTCAGAGTGATTAGTCTATGGTCTGATCAAACCAGCGAGGGGTTGACCTCCGGTGTGGAACACCGTTCGCCCATGTTGGTGATGACCAGGTCCAATATGTTGTCACCTCTGGTGGGGGTGTTGACCAGTTGATCCAGAGCATTCGAGATTATAAATTCTAGGAAGTGTTGGGCAAGGAGATAGTACTTGAGCAGTTCTCCCAGTTAATGTTTGGGTAAATGAAATCACCCAATATTAGGGCATTTGGTAGGACCTTCATATTTTCCAATGTCTCCAGAAATGCAGAATGGGGGTCTTGGGTCATGGTGGGTGATCTGTAGCAAGCTACAATTTGAATTGCAGTTTTACTCGTTGTTAGTTGCACATGGATGATCTCTGAGACATCGTGCTGCACCACTAACCTGGAGGTGTGGGTATCCTTGATGAATATGGATACACCCCCGCCTTTTGTGTTTTGGTCCGGGTTCTGTGGACAAAAAGTATGGTATGAGTTATAGCCTGGTAGTGCTGGGATGCTCTCTGGAGCCTTAAACCAGGTTTTTGTTACTGCACAGATATGTAGCTGAAACACTCATATCCTTAAGGAGTCATTTTCTTATATCTCGCATTCTTCTATTATAGGAGGTTTAAAGCATTCCTCAGTGAAGACTTTAATTTGGCTGGGTTTTTCTTGCACTTCTCACTGAATGGTTTGTCTTTGTGTCCTTTTCACTGTTTGGTTTGAAAGTAGTACTGCATTACACAGGCAATAATGCCCAATAGGGAGGGCATTACAGGGAAATCACAGATAGCCCAGGGGTGTTGTGAGGCCCAGTACCACAAGCAGAGGCAATTCCCACCACTGAAAGGTCCATTATTTGTCTTGTTACACCCACTCTGCAGAACTTCACTGTTTTTAAGACATGGGCTATCTGTTAAGCTGTCTTGTATATGTCTTTTTAGTAGTACACAATACTTTCTTGTGTTTTTGATGTAAAATAATTCTTACACCCAATGTTTGAAAGTTGGGGTAGTATCTATAACTCCTTTTGCAGGAGGTATTTAGCACCTGAAATATAAAAACTATATAAATATTTAATAATATCTACTCAGGACATACAGACTCATGCAGACACCCACAGATGAAAGAAATGCAAACATTGCCATGCAAACACATGCACTCAGATACATGAAGCGGTACAGACACACAGACTGAAACACTTACACACAAAAACTTGACACAGAAACAGAAAAATGCACACACACTCTCGTAAACACACACATACGCACACGGAAATGCCTATACTCATGACATATGCACAGTTTTATGTATGATACCTTATTTTTCATTGATTGTTCCTTTGTGGTCTGGGTGCTCCTAGACATATGAGCACATAGACTTCATAGTACTTGTGAAGTCCAACTATCCATCTGTCTCACAACAGCTGGTATAAGTCCTTATAACTGATACTACTGCACTTTTTCTTTTGTCAGAATCTACACTAGAACTGATGGAGATAAAGTGATATCAGATACCAGGATACTTTTTTTAGCTGACTTCTACTGGCATTTTTCTAATCTAGTTATGTAGTTATTTATTTATTTTCCTTGGTTAGTGAACACAAAAGATATGACAGAAACAAAGAAAAGCTTTGGTCAGGCCACAGGGATTTCATGAGTAACTACCGTTGTTTTTTTTTTTTAACCTGGTACTTCCTGTGCATTTATCACCTTTTTACTGTATTTCTAGCAAATGTGGTTTATTATTTTCTAAGCCCACTTTCTAAGCTGTCTTAGCTCTTCAATATGCAGAAATATGACTGCTGTTTATGTGCAGTTTAAGTATGCAAATACCTGAAAAATGAATTCAAAAACAATTGATACTCTCTCCTTCAGAACTCCTCTCCCCATCACAACATGGCTTCTGTCCTTCCCATAATACTAGCATTGTCCTTCAAACCTATATAGATACTGTCAATTAAGCTAGAGATAATAGCAAACTAGTCTCTTCATTATTTCTAGACTTGTCTAAAGCCTTCAATACAGTTTGTCACAGCAAACTTCTAATTCAATGTCCTCAATAGATGTCTCTCTGTGGTTGAAAAGCAAACTGTCCAATGGGTATCAGTCAATAATATGGCACTCCATGCTGACTGCTTACCTCCCAGTCACCACCGGTGTACCACAAGGCTCTGTGCTTGGTCCTCTCCTCTTTACCATTTTTATTACCACCCGCTATACATCCACACAACAGGCCAACCCAATACAAAATACAGATGATTCCAATCTCATTTGCACATCTGACAACAAGGAACACCTACAAAAATGACTCAGAAACTTTAACAGCCACAAAAACATGGCTTCATAACTCACAACTCATGCTCAACCCAAAAAAAGACCAAACTACTACTTTTTTTCCTCCTCCAAATTCCTCTCTCATGAAAAAACAAAATTTAAAGTCCTCTCTCTTGATAATACAATCACTGAAGTCACTTCTCATAGTGATAGTGGATGATAAGCTTACATTTGCCTGTATATACAAAACTGCATAAGAAAAATTAGTCAAAAACTAGGAATTCTTTACATAGCCAAAACCTTCTCATCAATGCAACTAAACCTATGCTTGGCACTACTAGTCTTCTCCCCATACTTATTTATGGCACTCCCATCCTTATTAACCTCCAGGCTTCACAAAAATTAAAACTTGAACAATGCTATATAAAAGCTGCAAAATTTGCAGCAAATAGATCTTACAAAACTCACTACAGCATTAAAAACCCTAAATTGGTTAGAACTGCCACATCAGCTAACACATTCACATCATCATACCAACTAGAAAATTATTCAGCATCAATCTGCCTGTCGCATCTTACCACCTAGAAAATTATTCAGCATCAATCCGCCTGTCGCATATTACCACCTATAAAATTATTCAGCATCAATACTCCTGTTGCATCTTACAATCTATAAAATTATTCAGCATCAATCTGCCTGTCACATCTTACCACCTATAAAATTATTCAGCATCAATCTGCCTGTTGCACCTTACCACCTATAAAATTATTAAGCATCAATCCGCCTGTTGCATCTTACCACCTATAAAATTATTCAGCATCAATGCGCCTGTCGCATCTTATCACCTATAAAATTATTCTGCTTCACTCCACCTGTTGCATCTTACCACCTATAAAATTATTCAGCATCAATACGCCTATCGCATCTGACCATCTATAAAATTATTCAGCATCAATCCGCCTATCACATCTTACCACCTATAAAATTATTCAGCATCAATCTGCCTGTCCCAGCTTACCACCTATAAAATTAAGCATCAATCCGCCTGTCGCATCTTGCCACCTATAAAATTATTCAGCATCAATTTGCCTGTTGCATCTTCCCACCTCTAAAATTATTCAGAAATCATCTGCCTGTCCAGCACTAAAAAACATTCTACACAGCTGTGTTCCCATTTGATCATTGCAATCCAGTGACCAAAAACTCTTGTCTGTCTACAATTAAACCTGCTGGGTATTGTCTGCACTCGTGCAAGGATGCTAAGGCCTGGAACTCCTTACCTGTATCCATCAGGTATATACCTCCCTCCCATCTTTCAAAACAACTCTGAAAGACTTCCTAGTTAAAATCTGTCTTTGTTCTTGCTCAAAACTAGGATAAGCTATACCCCTAAATGTGAACAAGTACTTTGTCATTCCTTAATATCTCCTTACTCTCCTGTCTACATTGACTTCCTTCCTTTTATCAAATTCTCTTCTCTGATTTTCTCTGTAAATATACCATAAGCATGGTTTTCCCTCACTTCATATTGCAATTCATGTTTGTATTAGACTAACTTACATACATTTTCTCTATAAACTGTCTAAAATTTCTACAAATATTAAATGTGTCATATAACTTGTATTGATTCTTAACTAATGTTTTTATATTACTACTAATTTGTTATAATTATTTAAACTGCAGATGTTTTTGTGTTATTTTTGAAGATTAATAATTATTGTTCTTAAAATGTTTTGTAATAAACTGGGAGCTTTTCTCCGCAGGCCAGTAATGAAAACGGTCTTCTACCCAGTCGGACTTTCCTGGTAATCAAATGTTAATAAAGAAATTGTTTCAGCTGTTACGGTTTTCTAAATAGTATTAGAAAACAATGCAGTATGATAGGAAAGCTTCTGTCTAAAAGACTGAATGTGCCAAATAACAAAACTTAACATTTTTAAAGTCTTGTTTTCAGTTTCTGCAAGGAAAAATGCACTTAATTAAAGCAGAGCCTTTGCTCCATTAAATCACCTCTAAATAACTTACAAGGTTAATTAAGTCAAATTGAATACAGACTAATAACACGTCTACAGTCTGATTGTACTTGGCTAATTACTGCCATTTTTATCTTATTCCTGCACTAGTGTCTGGCTTAGCTTTCTTTTCTGCGTCAGAGGTTCTCATGGTAACGGGAAAACAAAGGTGGGCTAGTCAAAGGCAGTAACTTGTCTTTTTGTCATCATTTTGCTACAGCTAGAAAATTATTTGAGGTAAATTCTGAGAAGCAAAAACAGCAGACAGTCTTTAGGAGCACTTTTATGTTTTGAGCTAAAGAAAACTTCCCAACTCAGTTCCTGTGAATTCAGTTTATGAATACTAGGGTCTACTAGTAGTGTTTTTCTAAATAGCACTTATAAATAATGCAATGGGATAGAAATGTTTCTTTCCAAATGAGTAAATGTGCATGCTAACAACATTTTTCTCTCCTCTGCTTTCTTACAGCTGACCTTCAGCTGTCATCAGCTCCTCTCCTCATTCAGCGGGTCTACCATATCCACCTTAGCCTCCCTTATACTCAACTTGAGTCAAATCTAGTACGACTGAGGAGATCAAGGATGCTGGCTGAATTATATTGCAACCAAGGGGTGTTCCCTAACCTCCACCATCCCATGGTGATCTTTCAAGCTTCACAATGGCTACTTTTGAGAGTTGCATGAATGATTTTAACTCAGTATAACCTCCCGAGCAAGCAGTATACAGCTTGCAATGCGGAGCTCATTGTGTTCTTAATGGTGGGCAAGACAGCATTAGCCACTCACTCCCATCCTCCTCAGCGCTGTTCCCCCCAGTGCCCACATTGCTGCACGAACACAGGTCATATGAGTATAGTTAGGTCTTTATCCTTATGTGTTAAAGGGCCATGTAACAAATTGTTAATTGTCTAAAGTCTTCTTCTGATTTTTTATAAGGAGGACTTTGACTGCAGTATTTCTTAGGTTTTGTCATTATACTGTTCTGAATAATGATAGCACTTAAAGGTTATAAAATATTTTGCTGTAAAATTGAACCTGGGTTGTATGTTTACATGTTTTATTAGAATTTAAAAATATGCCTCTAATGCTCAACACTAAAAATGAGAATATCAGTCAGAGATGACGATAAATGTTTCACTGGTTTATATGCAGGTAGGTATTAAAATGCTCCTAATCATTTTTAAACCCACAAAGGTGAAAATGTCCTGTCACAGGAACACATATTTTTCTCAGAAACAGAGAGGTACAGAATTGCATTTATATGCATCAGGAAATAGAGTGACTGCAATATTTCTTTCTAAGTTGCCATTATATTGATTTGAATAATGTCAGCAAACACTTAAGGCAACTATGTCCTAAATGCAAAATTTAATTTCCCTAGAGTGCCTTTCCATGTCTGTAGGATGACTGCCACACTTTCACATATCAAAAAAGTGTGACTTAACTCTGTCCCCTATCCTCTGAATAAAATACTGACAAAAATTGTAAATCATCTGTCATGGCAATGCAATACTACTCTCCAATTCTGAAAGCCCCAATTTACAAAAATGTAGCCAAGCCAAAGTTAACCATAAAACATAAGCCTCAGCAAAATTAGCAACCATCCTGTAACCTTTTAACAGCATCCCAAATACAAACCTTTCCAATAGCATATGTTTATTGCTAAATCCTTAAGCCTCTCCCATCCCCTGACCATTCTCAGAATTAGCCAATCTTTTGTCCAGTCGGCCATATCCCCAAATTTAGCAAACACTGCCAAAGCTGGCAGCTGAACCTTAACTGCCTTTGCCAATTCATTAAACTGCCATCTCTGTACAACATACTTCACAATCAGCTCAATCAACCAAACTCTTTCTTCTGCCTTAAGTTCAACCACAAATTGACTAAAAGAACTCAAAGTAACGCATATGCCTTCCTTGTGGAAACAGACCAAGATTGCAAAAGTAAATGTCACATCACACTGTACCAGTCTCCCAAATCTTCTCTGCAACATCCAATGGATGTTCTTCCACATATGGAATAACTGTTTGGAACCTGCAAAACTGAAAGTGTGACAGATTATCAGCTAGTACATTGCAACAGCCTGTAATATGCTGCACTGAAATAGACAAGTTAATCCTTAAACACTGTAACTGCATCAGCTCCACCATTGGCATTTAGCTTGCACTGAACAACTGCAATAATGTCAGAAAAGAAAACCACTCATCTGTTGGCCAGCTCCTTCTGCCATAACACTGATGCCACCCAAATAAGTTCAAATTCCAAGAATATAATATCACTCCTCCTTTGCTCATCCCATGCTATTGGCCAGGGGACCACAAACCATTTCCTCCAAAATTTGTCCCCATATAGAGAACCTTCCAAAAAAGTTTAATTAAATCCACAGCTCCTGCTTTAATGTCCTAGATGCCCTAACCCAGTGATGTTTTTCTTACCACCCTTCAAAATGTTGGCTACCAACCTGCAAAAGGTGCATACCAGGGCCACCACCTGACAGACAAAATTCAAAGACACTATCAGCACCGTGCCATCTCTCACGCTCACCTTGACCACATCCAACCACCTGCCAATATGCTCCTTCATCGTATTGAGTTTATCTTCAGGTAAATGAAAATATCCATTACCTGCATCAGTCCTCAAACCCCCAAAAATGTATCTCTTTCAATGGGCAGTTCCCTAAAGGTACCCCCAAGTTCATGCCAAAGCTGCACAAACTCCAGTACCTCACTCCAGTGCTGTCTCTATCTTCTACTGACAAAACAGCATCCAAGTAATGTACTGCCTTTTGACCTTTCACCTGCTGGTTCCAAATACAATGCAAAGCCATGCTGATCTTCTCAAAGGTGGCACAAGCCACTGCACAGCCTATTGGCATAGCCATATCAAAAAAGAACTTAACCATATACATACAGTCCCAGTTTTAGTCAATCCCCTTTGGTTACTGGCAGCAAACTACAGGCAGTCTCAATATCCAGTTTTGCTAACCACGGCTCCCCAAATATCTGAATCAGCTTAACTGCATCATTAAAAAATGTGCTGCACCTTTACCAGGAAAAAACAAGTGGTGAATGACCTGATAATTTCCTTTTTTTCCTTTTCAGAACCCAACCCAATGGTAATACCCTAAACCTCTTAAATAGGGGTGTACTCAATGGGCCCATAGTCTTACTTCCATTGGCTCCTCACCTCCTTGTACAACAATCCGAATAAAAAAAATTTCCATCCTTTTACTGGATTTGGCATTGTTGCAAATGTTGTTATGACTCTTGCATTTGACTGAATTAGCAGCTGACCTGGAAATCTTGCTCTAACTCATTTATTATCCCCTATTAGGGAAATGTGTGAGTAACACATTTAGTGCCTCTGCTTTAATAGGAGAACACAAGGAATTATCAGATGAGTTACCTTCCATAGGCTTGGCCTCTACTGGTGACTCCACATCTGTAGATTTTCAGCCTCACCTCATCCTCTTGCTCTCCCATTGTTCTCCACCTCATGGTCCAGTATTGTCTGGCTTCCTACACTTTCTGTAACCCTGCTTCTGTCCACTGGTTTCACCTTCCACAGTATTCTTTTCTGTCGTCCTGCCTTGTGAATGCAGGCCACCTTATTCATTAACATCCTCACCCACATTTTACTTTGAATATTGCTCCTGTAACTGTACCGTGCCTTCTGCCATCCAAGACTTCATCAAGAAGAGAGTCATATTCTGTGCCATAATTCTAAATATATATCATCGTATTTGATATATATATATATATATATATATATATATATATAATGTTTCACTTCATAATCACGAATTGCTGAAATATTGAATTTCAGCAATTTGTGTCCATGAAGCTGAAACTTCAAAATAACGAAAGTGCATAAGCACGACTAGGACTTTGTCGAATTCGCGCTTATGCATTTACGTTATATTATGGAAGTGTTTGGCTGGGATGTTGTCTGCAGTTTAAGGTGAGTGAGTATGCATGAGTGTTTTTGTGACTTGTACGAGTGGGTTAGGGTAGGGAGGTGGAGGTATGAGTGTGTGTGTTGGTTGTGTGTGATTTTTTTTTTTTTTTTTTTACTGTTTGTGCGATCTCGGAGTTAGTATATATAAGTAAGGGGTGTGGGTGGCACAGCCCCCCACTTGAGGGGTGCAGGGGTGCTTGCCCCCCTGCATTTGTGTAGTGTAGGTATGCATCCGTGTGGTGTTTTGTTGTGTTTAATTTTTTTGTGTTGTGGGTGTTATGGTTTGTGTGTGTATGTTGTGCATTCAATGCTGTGGTTTCGTGATTGTGAAGTGTCGGTGTTGTGATGGTTTCGGCTTTATACTGTCGAAATACTGAAATTCAATATTTCAGCATTTCGGAAATATGAAGTGAAACCATATATATATATATATATATATATATATATATATATATATATATATATATACATATATAAAATGTAGATATTATGCATTCCTCAGAAAGAGTTGCTGATGCTCCAAATAATATGTAGACAGGCACAGGATACGGCACGGTAACAGAAAACAAGTGCAACTAAAAACAAATAAGGTACCGAGCCTGCAAGGCTAGAAAGCAAAATAAAATTTATTAAACAAAACAAAAGTACAGGTAAGCGCTTTCGCGATTTGCTAATCACTTCATCAAACTTGTTAAAAGATAATCAACATTTATACACTGCAGCAACCAAACTATGCTTGAAACCAATTAAGCAGTTCTTAAAAAGGCATTAATTCACCATATATAAAACCTATGCAAAAAGTCTAAAAAGCCTAAAAATTTATTAAATAACTAGTATATAAAAAGTATATATAGAATATGTATAAAATATGTATAAAAGTGTGTAATGATACTTATAAAATTCTTGTTTGTGTGTATATAAACAACATCCACATTCAGTGCTTCAAAGGGCGTGATTTCAAAAAAAGCTTTAGTGTGAAAGCTCCATTTAAACCTGGTATTTTTTCAGCATTCAAAAGCAAAATCCATTTCTGTTCTGCCCCTTCAGTCCAATTAACCAAATCACCACCTCTAATGCTGACATCTAGAACCTGTAAGACCATAAACCTGAAATTATGTTCAGAACCATAATGCTTAATGTGTTGTGCTAGAGCATTTGTATCTTTCTTATTATTAATATCTGTATAATGCTCAAGTATTCTGTCTTTAAGACATCTGTTCATCTTACCTACATAGAAAGCATGACACACATCACAGAAAGCAAAGTGAACTATATTTGTTGATCTGCAGTCTGCATAAAAGTACAATTCTATTTTGAGCTCTATAATAGGGTGGACATAAACCTGTATGGAATGAATATACTTACAGGCAGAACATCTCCTACATGAGAATGTGCCCAGTCTACTGGATTCAACCCAAGCTATATACTGTTGGGTGTTATAACAGAGGTGTTTTCTAAGAGATTTGTTATTTCTAAATGAGAAAAGTGGTGCTTCACCAATAACTCCTTTTAACCCATCTATGGTATGCAGTATGCCAGTTCCATTTAATAATATCAAAGTACCTGTTTATGTCACTGGAATATTGCAAAGAAACCTAGAAAGTGTCAGTGCTCAGTGTAGAAGTGTTGGTACTTGTGCTAACCACCCTCTCAGTGAAATAAGGCTTACATCTACCTGCCCTTTCGTTCCAGACATCAGATATAAGATATACAGAGATCAATTTCAGCTTCATTATAGTCCCTACTAAGGAAATCCTTCTTAAGGGATTCTAAAGCCAGTTGTAAGTTTAAATCATTGTTGTACAACCTCATCAAACAATAAACCTGGCCTTTAAGTACATTTCGTGTGACGTGGCTAGGGTGCATGCTGTTCTTAAATAAATAACTCTTTTTTTCTAGTAGGTTTTCTATACACACTCATGGATACGCTTCTGAAATCTGATTTGTTAAGTTTGACATCTAAAAATTCAATCCCATCAAATGCGTAATGATAAGCAAACCTTAGAAAACCAGTAGTAGTGTGCATATAAGATATAAAGACCTTCAAATCATCTAAGGCACCATGCCATAACAAAAACAAATCATCCACAAAACGAACGTGCCAAAGAATGTGTTCATAAAAAACATTATTGTGTAGAATATTTGTAGTCTCCCATTGCACTAAAGTCATGTTGGTGTAGCTATTTTCACAAGCAGTGCCCATAGCCATGCCAACCTTCTGCAGAAAAAACTTTGTCAAAAACACAAATGTTATTCTCTAGTACTATGTCCAAAGAGGAACAGATTAATTTCACCTTATTCAAAAAACACCGTTTCTCATTTAAGAAGCTCTAATACCTTCGATACCCCAGTCATTAGGAATAACAGTGAACAGAGACTCAATGTCAAGCGTAACAAACATATATTCATCTACAATGTTAGCACACCTAGCATATAGTCTTTCTAAGAAAGATTTAGTGTCTTTAAGTATGATATCACAATCTTCTACCAGAGGATGTAAGGTTTTCTCTATAAAAATGGATAACGGATCCATACACCACCCCTTCCCAGAAACTATGGGTCGCATAGGTGGGCAGGCTAAACCCTTGTGAAACTTTGGGAGACCGTATATAGTTGGAACTAATGGATGGTCAACATTAAAATACTTAAAAAGTTCTTCATTGATTAGACCTGTCATTAATAAATCAAAAACTAAAAATGACACTTTCTCTCTCATGCCATTCACAGTGTTACTGGAAACACATGCATACGTGGTCACATCATAAAGTAGTTTCTTTATCTGTTCTACATACAAGTCTTTGTCTAATACTACTATACTATCACCTTTATCAGTGGGTCTTACTTCCACTAAATGCATTTCTTTTAACTCATTCAGTGCAGCAATGACATCTCGTGACATATTGCAGAAGTTAGGTTTAGTGCCTTCCTGAATTAGTTCACGAAACTGTGTCTCACATAAATCAATGGTACTGGAATAAAAGTACTTGATTTCTTAAATAGACTTGTTTCAGGTAAGGCGCTGCCCTCAAACATCGTCTTTAATGTCAAAAACCTACCCAAGAGTCTAAGGTCTTTAAGCATTTCTGTCAGGTCTGATCGTCTAGCCGGGATGAATGATAATCCCTTGTTAAGTAAAGATAACTGAGCTGCAGTTAAATCAACTGAAGAAATATTAAACACCAAACCTGTGTTCAGAACTGATGTTTCTTCATGGTTTTCTGCATGTTGTCTGTGCTCTGAAGTCACTGTACTCTCCTTTTCCTGCCTATACTCTGTGATCTGTTTCTGTAAGGCAGGGCTTTTGGTAAAGAAAACTGTGCTGGAGTGGTCCTTTCTACTAAAAAATTATCACTGGAACTTCATCCGATGTAAGTGGTGCTATACCCACTTCTGAATTATAAGTAATGGCATTTGCCGAAGGTTGTGGTAGCTGATAAGGCTTTCCAGAAGTGATAGAGGCATTGGTAGAAGAATTAGTAGCTTGTTGTAGCTGAGGAGTTTCCACCATATTCAAATCTTGCGATGTTCCCAGTCTCGCTGATGTCATACAGTTGCCAGTAATATCCGGAAGTTCTCTGTTTAGTTCTGGCTGTAAATGATTGACTGCAGTACTCTCCACTGATGTGGCTACTTCTCTCAGCCAGGCAAAAACAGCATTATTTTGAAAATCATGTAAAGCGTGTTGTAATTTCTTTACCTTAGCAGACTGCAAATGCTTGTCGTATGCTAAGATATTCTCATGTAGTCTATCTATTTTGTCACCAGTTACCCCTGATGAAAATTTAGTAGTGATGTCATCTTGCAGACTTAAAATATCAGTATACAATTAACAATTCCCTTTCTTGTGGCAAGAAAAATTCAATCAGCAAGGTCATATACTCAGTGCTGAATTTCAAATTCAGTAACTGCCACCTTCTAAGTAATTCAGGGAAAGCATCACCATAACTAGGCATATTGAGAACACAAAGCCCTCTGTGGTACGACTTTGCATTTTAAGCAGGCTTCTAAGTGTAAATATTGCCACTGTAAATGTTTATACTTATAAAGTTTATTTTCCAGTTCTCTAAAGTGATGCATATAGTCAAGATGTTCATTACCTTCCTCTGGATTAAGGATAGACTGTGTAGAAATCATCGCATCCAACAAGGGATTTTGACCAATGTTCAAAATACGGTCAAGCCGGTTATCTCCAACGTCCATGTTAAGAGGTTGTGTATATGGAAGTTCCATGTCCACACTCTCAGCCATTTGCTGATGCTCTTTCCCACACCTATGCTCCATCCCAATACAAACAGCCTTAATAGTGTCAATAAAAAGATGCAAGAACTCCCCTCATTTATAGAACAAGAATTAAACAACACCCCAGCAAATAACACCACCAAACTATATATATATATAAAACTAAATGCCACCAAAGGAGCCAGACCACAGCAAACCTATCAACAGCCAACATACCTTTCAACCTCATTACTCAAGCAGTCTGCACAAAGCTAATTTAGTGGGGAGACAAACAACCAAATTGGAAGATTAAATGTTGCTCTTACATGCTTAGCACATTGCTAGAATAAAAAGGCAAAAATAAGCTAACCACACTGCTAAAGGAGACTCACAAGCAAAACAACCAAATTGAGAAAAATAATTGTGAGTCAACCAACACGGTCCAGGCAGGAAAAATTTTTGTTTATAACATAGCACAACCAATCAACTAAAACTAATTAAAAAAAGACCAATATGTGCTATGTTTTAAATATCTCTGTGTTTTAACATACTTTTGTATTTGGTCTGATGAAGCAGTAACCCAGCGAAAGTGCTAACCTTCTTCAATAAACCAGTTTTTATACATTCTTGGTGTTCAACAGAAGTTTATCCTGCCTGGACTGTGTTGGTTGACTCACAATTATTTTTCTTAGTCACATTGCTAGAATAACAACATTTGCATTAGCATGCATTTTCTGAAGGATATAAAGGCTGAAAGTGAACTGCATGCCTTTATTTTAACTTCTGTCATCTGTGATTTACCAGAAAAGCCACAGACGTACAAGGAACAACCAACCTCCTTTCTTCTTCTTTTGGCTTTTTCCCGGTAAGGGGTACCACAGCGGATCATCTGTCTGCTCATGATTGGCAGTGGAGTTTTACGAGGTGCCATCCTGGTGCCCAACCTTCCACAGAAGGCACACGCATACACACACTAATACTTAGGGCCAATTTGGGTTGTCCAATCCACCTACAGCATGTCTTTGGGATGTGGGAGGAAACCGGAGCACCCGGAGGAAACCCACGCAACCACAGGGAGGACATGCTGACTCTGCACAGAAGGCAGCCCATCCAAGAATCGAACCGGAAAACCTCTTGCTGTGAGGTGGAAACACTAACCGCTACACCACCGTGGCTACCCAGCAAGGAACAACCAACCAAATAATGAAAAAGTCTGGCCATTCTCCCTCAAACCGGAAAGCTGACAGGACATGAAGTCAATAGAAGCATACTGTGAAGGGGCATGGAGTTAGAAAAGGCTTTGCTAAAATGACTTAAGGCACTTGTTTAGATGCTGGTGGAATATACAGGAGTGGATTATTCCCAACTGTGCAAACTTCACAAACCAGGTCAGAAATGAATTTGAGGTATTAAAACTTCCTCAGCACTACTACTTTTCATATAATATGAAAAGAGACATGCAGAACGCTCTAAATAATATTTGCATAAACCGATATGTATGATATTATTAAACATATTTGAATTAATACAGAAAATGTTTGAAATAATGTCTGAATAAAATAAGGGAGAAATGACTGCATTTTCACAAAGTGTATGTATTTTTGTATTAAGCAAAGCTGTCCGAGTTATCAAAAGTGTATATAGTATTCACATGTCTGTGCAGTGTTACAGAAAAGCTATTTCACAAAGTACAGCCATTACATGGCATATTTCACAGAGTATAGCCATTACAGAGCATATTTCACAGAGTATAGCCATTACAGAGCATATTTCACAGAGTATAGCCATTACAGAGCATATTTCACAGAGTATAGCCATTACAGAGCATATTTCACAAAGTACAGCCATTACATGGCATATTTCACAAAGTACAGCCATTACATGGCATATTTCACAGAGTATAGCCATTACAGAGCATATTTCACAGAGTATAGCCATTCTTCTTCTTCTTCTTTCGGCTTTTCCCGGTTAGGGGTCGCCACAGCGGATCACCTTGTCCGCACATTGAATGGCAGTGGAGTTTTACGGTGTCGAGTTGCCAGCCCGGCGCCCAACCTTCCACAGAAGGCACACTCACACGCACACCTAGGGCCAATTTAGAGTGTCCAATCCACCTGCAGCATGTCTTTGGGATGTGGGAGGAAACCGGAGCACCCGGAGGAAACCCACGCGACTTCACAGAGTATAGCCATTACAGAGCATATTTCACAGAGTATAGCCATTACAGAGCATATTTCACAAAGTACAGCCATTACATGGCATATTTCACAAAGTACAGCCATTACATGGCATATTTCACAGAGTATAGCCATTACAGAGCATATTTTGCAAAGTAAAGTTTTTCAAAGAGTTTATTGTGCATTTGAATGTTATTACAAGCTCACAGAAGAGTTTGTTCATACATAATTACAAGGGCCTTATTTTCAATGTGTTTGTGTATACTTTGTGGGTATGGCAGATTTCAAAAACACAGTGCACATGTGTTTGAAAGTGATATTGCTGAGAACTGGAGAGTGTTTGAGCAAGAGTACATCATTTTCATACAGGCTGCTTTTTCTGATAAAGATGACCATACAAAGGCATTTATTCTGCTTAATTTAGCTGGGTCAGAAGCCATAGAAAGGGAGTGTTCATTTGTCTATGCACCTGCTATCTATGCTGAAGAGGGAGGAAAACCATCATATTGTTATACCGGCTGAGTCAAGGGAGGACCCAGAGTGCTTAAAATGTAAATTTAGAGAATGTGTAACCCCAGACAAATGTTACTATGGAAAGGCACTTATTTTACACAAGGGATCAAAAACTTGGTGAAACTTTTGCAGCATATATAATTGACCTGAGAAATAAAGCTAAAACATGCAGATTTTGTGACTTAAGGGATGAGCTGATAAAGGAAAGACGTGTGTGTGGCATACAACATGATGTTGTGAGAAAGACTTTGCTTTGTGACAGTGATTTAACTTTGAATGAGGCCATTAATGACACTTGTCAGATATACGAGCTCACAGAAAAGCACATAAATATGCTTACAAATGAGAATAGCTCTAAAAGGCACAGTGATAAACCTCATTTTGATAGTATGCAGCATGTTATTAAAAAAAAAAAACAGGCTGAAGCACATGGAAGCAACTGTAGCCCCTGCAAAGCTCACTGGTAAACCCCAGAACTTTCTAGCAAATTCAGACTTTGCAGAGTCTCACTGAAGCATAAGAGTGAGTCAGCAAACTCAAAGCATGGGCCCCAACCTAGTTTCATTGCCAGCTGTTGTAATTGTGGTGGAAGCCATGAATCTAAAAGGGAAAAGTGTTCAGCTTTTGGTCAACAATGCCAGAAATGCTATAAATGGAATAATTGCAAAAGATTTTGTAAATCAAAAGGTGCACATTCTTTTATTAAAAGGGAAAATGTTAAGAAACGAGTTGATCAGTTAGACTGTAGCAATTCTACTCTTCATGTTGATGGTGTGTCAGTGCTTCATGAAACAGTCACTGCAGTAGATTTAAGGGCAAAGAATGAAGTATTTTGTTCTGTTCGGATAACTGGCAAACCCACAGAGCTCAAATTTGATACAGGTTCCAAGTACAATGATATGTCAGTAGAAACATTTGCCAGAGTGTGTAAAGGTGAAAGGCTTGATTTGGCAAGGTGTGCGAAACTTGTTGCTTATGGAGGTGAAGAAATTCAAAACAAAGGCTCAGTAGTGCTTTCATGTTACTCTGCTGGAAGAAGCTACAGCTTATTATTTTATGTGGTCAAGAGACACGCCCAGTCATAATTAGGGCTCAGAGACAGTTTGGAAATGGGACTGCTTTCATTTAACAAGTAAGTCCACCAAGTTAGCTTAAAAGACCACTACTCTAATTTTGCCCAGCACATTGTTTCTACATGTGCTGATCTTTTCCAAGACAAACTTCCAATTGTGTACTCCATGAAGTTAGACCCAGAGGTCAGTCCACTTATCAGGCCAGCACAAAAAGTTCCAAGAGCCATACAGGACAGAGTCAAAGGTGAGTTAGACAAAATGGTGTGATAAGGTATGATCTGTCCAGTTGAAACTCCAACTGAATGGCTATCTTCCATGGTGGTAGCTCATAAGAAAAGTTCAGATGACATCAGAATATGTATTGACCCACGCAATTTGAATAAAGCGCTAAAAAGACCTCATCATACTTTGTGCACAGTCAAAGAAGTCCCAGCTTTGATGCCAAATGCCACTATTGTTTCTGTCTTAAATGCAAAGAGTTCATTTTGGCAAATTTAGTTTGACAAAAAATCCTCACTGCTCACTACTTTTAGTACTCCATTTTGCAGGTACAGATTTTTGAGAATGCCATTTAGAATAAATTCTCAACAGAATTCTTTCAGCGTGCAATGGAACAAATTTTTGCTGGATACCCTCGTGCTATCATAGTAGACAACATACCAGTAGGAGGTCATGATGAAATTGAACAGGACAGGAACTTCAGAAACACTGTAGAAATGGCACATCAAGTGAATCTTAAGCTCAGCCCATACAAATGTAAATCCAAGCTATGAGAAGTTACTTATGTTGGTCATTTACTTACGAGTACAGGCCTATGACCAGACCATTCAAAGCAAATGGCCATTCTCAAGATGCCAGCTCCAGACAATATTAAAGCCCTGCAGCATTTTCTTGGCATGGTCAACTATCTAGGCAAGTTCATTCTAGAGCCAACTGTCAGCACCACTCAGACACCTGACACGTAAAGATGTATCCTGGTCTTGGTTAGAGCAACAATAAAGAGCATTTGATTTCCTCAAACAGAGAATTGCAAGTCCAGCAACTCTCAGATACTATGATGTTCACAAACTAGTTACACTTTCCTGTGATGCTTCAAAATTGGGACTTTGTGCAGAAATTCTACAAGAGGATCAACCTGTTGCCTCTGCATCAAGAAATCTTACCCAAACTGAAATGCAGTATGCCCAGATTGAGAAAGAGCTTTTGGCAATTGTGTTTGCATGTTCGGAGTTCCATGATTGTTTATGGTAGACTACCCAGATCTAAAAAGACCACCAACCACTAGTCACTATCTTGAAAAAAAACTATGCATTTAGCTCCAGCCAGACTGCAATGTATGATGGTGAGATTTCAAAAGTACAAGTTCAATCTTGTTTACACTTTATCTTGCTGATACATTATCCAGATCACCCAGAAACACCACAGACCAGCACAGAAATGAGAACCTTGATTTTGAAGTCATGTGAGAAATTTTTCTTCCACATGTCTTGATGAGCTGAGAGATCACACACCCACAGATCCAGTTTTACAGAGGCTCAACCACTTTATCAATCATGGATGGAAGTCAAAGCAATCTAGTTTACCTCAAGAAGTGCAACCTTATTTTCCATCATAATGAAAGGTCCAAAAATAATTGTTCCAAAGTCCGTACAACAGGAGTACATTACTGTTTTGCATTGTGGTTACGCAAGGATGGAATCTACCAAAAGAAGGGTGAGAGAACTAGTATTATGGCCTTCTGTGTCACAAGACATTGAGAGAGCACTTTTATCTTGTTCAGTGTGTAATACTACAAAGCCACATCAACAGAAGGAACCACTTCAGCTTAACGAGATTCTAGCACTACCTTGGTCAACAGTAGCCATTGAGATCTTCAAGTGGAATGGTCAGTATTATTTGGTGTTAGTAGACTCTTACTGCAGTTGGTTCGAGATTGACCTACTTCCGAACCCAGCATCCAGTAAAGTCGTTACTAAGATGATGCTTCATTTGGTTGTTCATGGAAGTCTGCACAAAATTATTTCTGACAACAGCATGCAGTTTACAAGCCAACAGTTCAAACGATTTGCTGAAGAATGGGCCTTTATACATGTTACAAGTAGTCCAGAGTATGCTCAGTCAAATGGTTTGGCAGAATGCACAATGCAAAGTGCAAAACAATTACTTGAGAAGTCAAAATGAGGCAAATGATGTTTTCCTGAATCTCTTAAATCTCAGAAATATTTCTCATGATAAACATCTTGGTTCACCTGTTCAGAGACTTCTGTTGAGACAAACCAATACCACATTACCAATCAGTGGTCCATTGTTGGTTCCATGTGTCAAGAACAACTGATCAGTGAAAGCCAATCTGTTAAAGAAGTGCTTAAACCAGAAGTCCTACTAGGATAAGACCAGTAAATCGCTCAGAATATTACAAGATAGAGAAGTGGTAAAGATGCCAACATCCAAAGGTTATGATCGGATTGGTGTTGTGAAAAATATTGGTACAGAGCTGAGACTCTACATTATAGAATCAGAAGGAGCAACTTTTAAGCAGAATCAGAAACATTTGAGACCGATATCCGAGTCTATACCACAGCAGATAGCTTGTGAGAAAGACTCTTTATCTCATTGTGAGTTGTCCAGTGTTCCAGTTCCAGAGGAAGTCCCAGAGGACATTCCTGTTCCTCTGACGAATCCAGAAGTTTCTGATATGAGTTGTGCAGCACAGACTGTTCCTGTTGCTAAATTTGGTCCCAACTGTTATGTTATGAGATGTGGTTGAATCTCTAAACATTGTAGCAGATTTGAAGGAACTTGGACATGAACATCACATTTTCTTTCTAACGCATATAGTAATGCATGTCTAGCTCTAACATTGTTTTGCATAAAGGACAATCTTTATAAAAGAGAGGATGTAGATCAATATGTATGTATATACCTTTAAGACTCTATCCAAGGGCTGAGCGTGTCAGCCTGACTGCCATTTTGCAGTTAGCTGTTGAGATGTAAGAATGTCTGTAAGCTCTGTCTGTTAACTAGTTTGTTCTTATTTAATGATGCTGCTATCCATCCTGATGTGTTTGTATGTATTAAAGCATCTGAATGAAACCCCAAGAAGCCTTCTTGCTTATGTGTGTTAGAGACAAATGAGCAACACCTTACCTCTTTTCATCTGTCAGCCATCCTTTACTTGTTAGGCCAGAAAGGTTCCTTGAGCACTGACAACTCATGAAGGAATCCCCTTCACAGTTGTCAGCTCCAAAAGACTGATTTGAGCTCCACCCATAACTTATTTTACTTTTTAACACTCCACCCCCAACTACCTAATGTGCTACCTCACTTCCTTCTTTGAGTGTTACCTAAACCAACACTGTCCTAGCTATAAAACCTCTATCATCCTATCCTGTGTCCAGCCCTGTAACCCGTGTAACTCAATACATCATGGGATCTAGAGCAAATATCTCTGTGTAGTAAATTTAATTTCTCCTGGTTTGTAGCATTTCTGTCCTAGTGCACAACATGCTGGGGCTGAATAAAATTCACTGATACTTTCACTAGGAATTTGTCTCCTTTATTATTGCATAATTTATTTATTTATTATTTATTTGCATTTTTTACCAGGATAGTCCACTGGGCCATAATGAGCCCATTTTCAGTGGAGGCCCAGGGAAAAAGCTCCACAATCAAGTTAAAATTCATGCATACATACAGAACACATATTCATACATTTTCATATATTCACTATAAGCTATACAGTGCAAACAGAGACTTATACATTCCATCCATAGATTAGTGAGTGATGATAACTGCGATACATAAGCTACAGTAGTGGATGGAGTGAGCAAGACAAAAATTCTGGTAAATTATTTGCCTACAACATCAATGATAAAATAGTTTGTGCTATAATAAAACAACAAGATAGAGTATAGAGTTAGGATAGTTAGGTTAGTCATGTTGCAATAATAGTGTAAATAGTTAATAGTTATCAAGTCCTCAGATTAAATATAGGTAGCACATACAGTAGTTAGTAGCATTCCTGCAGTTATAGGTAAATATAAGGAGAACTGCAGCAGATAGTAAAGACAACTACAAGGCCTTCTATAGTTATTTAAAGAATCTCCATGGAAATACCCAGATTTGCTCTGAGCTACTGCACAATGGTACTTCCTATACTGAGCCAACAGATATTCCCAATATACTGGCCGACAGATTCAGTGCCAGCTTTACCCCTCTGCCCCCCAAGGAACCAGTCTCAATACCAGTAGATTGCCAGGCACCCAGTATTACTGCTGCACAGGTTAAAATAGCACTGTCCAAGGCCAATAATACAGCTTCTATGGGACCTGTCAATATCTCTGGCTGTGTTCTACATGATCAACAGAGTAAACTGGCACCTCACTTGTGTGCCCTGTCACAGCATCACCTCAGGCTTTGTCCCTACTGAATGACGCACTGCTACAGTCATCCCTCTCCACAAAGGTGGAGTGACTACAGACCCTGGGAATTATCGTGCCATTAGCCTGACCAGTCTGATATGCAAAGCTATGGAACGCATCATCGTGGACCTAATAAACAAGGATATAGGTAGTCTCCAAACTCTGGATCCCACACAGTTTGGTTTTGTGAAGGGTAGGTCATGCCTGCTCAACTTGGTCAACTTCTTTGAGTCAGTCACCAGAGCTGTGGATTAGGCAAGGTGGTTCATACAGCCTACCTTGATCTGGCCAGCCCATTGACACCATTCCCCACTCAGGAATCAGAGAAAAACTCACTAAGCTACACCTCAACCCCTATATCACTATATGAGTTGCAAACTGGCTCACAGGTAGAACCCATAGTGTGAAAGTAGCTGACTCCAAGTCAGACTGCCAACCAGTCATGAGTAGAGTCCCACAGGGTTTGGTCCTGGGTCCTCTCCTGTTTGGTATCTACTTCTCTGAAGTCCAAACCAGCATGAAGGGACTCTTGCTGACAAGGTTCACAGACAATTGCAAGTTGGGAGCTATTATTAACTCCCCAAGTGATGTTGACATCCTACAGAAAGGCCTCACTGAGACCAACGACTGGTGTCAGAACCATAGCCTTAAGCTCAATGCCAAAAAAATGTGTCATCATCCCCTTTGGAAAAAAACTGGTTCCCATGAATTACCACATCGATGGTAGTCCACTGAACACAGAAGGCATTAAGAGATCTGGGAACACAGGTTGACAGAAATCTCTCTTTTGACCACCACATTGCCACTGTGGTCAGAAAGTCCTTCTATGTGGTACATCTCATTACTAAGGGTTTTGCATCCAGGAAGAAAGAGGTCATTGTCTCCCTCTACTCTTCCCTCATTAGGCCAATCATTGAGTACAATGTCCCATTTGGCATGAACCTCACTAAACACCTGCAACAACTGGAGAGGTCGCAAAAGTACCTCACAAAGAGGATCATAGGCATTAAACACTTGTCCTATATGGACATACTCAAAAAACTCCAACTGTTCTCTGTCTCATATTGCCTACTTAGAGGCGATCTCTGCTTGACTTACAAAGCCATGCCTGACCCAGCTCTGTTAGAAATGCTACATCTAAAGAAATCCCAATCCCTCCACACAACATGCTCCAGAGACCTCAACCTTATTACCACAATCAACAGAACATGCTGGAGGGACAGGTTCATAACCAAGAGACTGCCCATGCTATGGAATAGACTTCCTATACATGTCAAGCAGAGCACCTTACTGGCCATCTTCAAGAGAAATCTTGATGAGTGGATGGGAAATAGAAAATTCACCCCGGGGATCACTCTAGTGGCTTTACTCGACAAAGGCACTGAGAACTAAGGTTGGGTGGCACAATGCCAGGGTAACCTTATGGGCTAGGCTTGTAAAGGATCCAGGGCCATTAGCTAGTACACACCTATGAACCTATAGGAGAGTACTAAATAGTGGAGAACTGGCATAGCATCAGGTTTTGGGGATGCAGTTCTTGCATGTGTGCATTGCCATAGGGAGAACAGGTGTTCTCTTAGTGATTTTTTAAAAAGGGCTGCATTGCTAGTAGTTCTGTGTGATGGAGTGAGTGTGTTCCATAGTTTACTGTTTGTCTGAGAGGTAGAGAACCAGTTTAGACTAGGGGATGGATACCTAAGTTGGACAGTTTAGCTAGAAGAAGAGGGTGGGAGTCCATATCAAAGGCCTTTGAGAGATCAAGGAAGAGTGAAGCGACATTTTTCCAGTGTCCTGCACCTGGTTAACTGTCCAAGAAGGAGATAAGAGCTGTGGTTGTGCTATGGTCTGGTCTGCAACTGTGTTGAGTAGGAGAAAGGAGTTTGTTATGAAGCAGGTAGTTAAGAAGGTTGTGAATACATTTTTCCAGGATCTAAGAATTTGGTGAGAGGATGGCAATAGGATGAAAGTTAGAGATGTCATTATTACTTCCTCCTTTATGAAGAAGGAAAATATAAGCTTTTTTCCAGATAGTGGGGATGTAGGACTCCTGAATGGATCTGTTAAAGAGTATATTGATTGGATAGGCAATGAAGTTAGCTGTTAATTGTAGGAATTTTGATAGAACATTGTCAGGGGCATTGGTGCTGGGTAGAGCCTAGTTAGAGGTATTTATTGAGGATGGATTTGAGAGACGTAAGTTGGATTGTGGGAAGTTGGAGGTGAGATTAGTTATAGTATTTATGAAGTACCAGTTAAAGTGAGAAGTTATTTCAATGTATGTCTTATCTGGGTCTGGGCAGGGATTAGCTGAACCTGGGTTTGATAAAGAATTGATAGAGCCCCAGAATTTTGGGGGGCGTTTGTTTGAGTGTTTTGTAGAGTAATGTAGTAGTCGTCTTTTTTTATTTTTGTGACTAGGCATTTTACCTGATTGCAGAGCTGTTTATAATGTATTAAATCAGGGAGATTTTTGTTTTTTTGCACTGCTTCCAAGCTTTATCCCTGGTTTTCATAAGTAGTTTAGTGGGCCTAGTAAGTCAGCTGGCATGGTTATTTTTCACTCTCTTTTTCCAGAATGGTGGTAAATTAAGGATCCTGAGAAATGTAGAGTTGAAGAACTCTACAGCACCATCCAGGGAAAGGACTTTTAGTGGGTTCCATTGAATGCTCTGTAAAGTTTGAGGGTGGTTGGGCAGAATTGGGATAAGTCTATACTGTCCCTATACTGGTGATTACTTAGTGCTGGGGTACTTTTACGTATTATAAAGGCAGGTAAGTGATCACTAATACTATTAGGAAGCCTCCCTGTAGAAGAGATTCTGTTTGAGTCAGAGACCATGATCCTGTCAAGGAAAGAGCCACCATTATTTTTGTCAGATTTAGTTGTATTGTTAATTAGTTGGATATAGTTATACAAGCTGATAATGAGGGAATGGTTGTGGAGAGAGATGTCTAGCCAGTTGATATTCACATTCCCTAAAATAATTGTTTCATTTTTTACATTATTTGTAGTCCAGGCTAGGATTTCCTCTAATATAGAAATCTTATTGCCTGGTGGGTTATACAGCACTACAATATAGAGGTTCTTGCAGTTCTTCATTTTCAAGTAAATTATTAAGATTTCTGCTGTGGAAAAGTTAAGAATGGGTTTAGAATATAAGACAATATTGAGAGTGTTAGGATAAATTAGTGTGACACCACCTCCTGTTTTGCACGGATGATTGGTTCTTAGGCAAGTGTAGCCTGGGGGTAAAAATTCTGAGTTTTTAATATACAGCTTTAACCACGTCTCTGTAGCGGCAATAACATCTGGTTTGTTGAATGCAATCCAGGCATGTAAATCAGGAATTCTGTTCATGATACTTTGCTGAATATGACTATCATTAAGCTTCAATCTATAGGAGTTAGGGAGGTTGGGAGGGGAGGAGATCGTGCTAGGGTTGGGATGAATGTCTCTGCATAAGATTAGGCTGAAAGAAGTGCGTGGGAGATTGATAGGTTCTTGTTTCTTTTTTGATATAGGTTGGTATTTTAAGTTATAGTTAGTTTTGTAATTGTCTTGTAGGTGAAGGATTTTTACCTTGGTTTGTAAGAATATATCTGTTGTGTATAGGCTAAAGATACATCAGAGAAGGAGGTAAGGGCTGCTCTTTGTGTTGCAGTTATGAATATAGGTTTGTGAGAAATGTAATTTTGTAGTGATGTTAATAGTTTTAGGAGAAAAATTGCTAGAGAGAGGCTGAGGAGTAAAATATTGGAGATGAGAAGAATAGTTGAGGTAGGATTTGTAGTTAGGAGATTAAAGAGGTTAATTCCGAGGATAAAAAAATTAAGTGCAGTATATTACCTAGGTTTAGATTGGGCTGGCTAGTAAGAGAATAAAAGAAGTTGGAGAGTTAAGTATGATTTGGATTAGGGGTTGAGATGGTAGTAATGTGAGGATAGGTTTGTTAGGGTGAGTCATACTGATAGTAAGATAAGGCTAAATTGATAGAGATGAGTGGATGAATGTGTTTGGATGGTTTTAATCGTGGGTGGCATTTATGGATAGGATAAATGTAATTGGATGGGGATGAGTGGGAATGGGGGTAGGGTAGAGGAGCGGAGTGAGCCTGAGCACAGCAAAAGAACTCACCCCCACTTTCATTATATTTATACACTCTTGTGCCACACCTCTTTCTCCCCTCTGGCCAATTACCTGTTCTCAATCAATTAACGCCTCTCTACTGTCTCCTCTCTCTCCACACTCTCCTCCCACCAGTCACATTACACTAATTCCCTCTTATATCAATTGTCCTTACCTCCTTCTCCATGTTACCTGCTTTACATTAGTATCCCCTCCTTATCCCCAGAACCTCCTACTAGAACAACAAACTAGAACAACATACTACAGTTATTTACCTCTTGTCTTGTTTCTCAAACACAACTCTTCATAGCAACATGATACATCTTTATCTCTCTGCATTCCTCCTCCTTTTTGTTTCCCTATAAACCTCTTATCACATTCCACTTTTCTATCAAACACCATCTCCAACTCTCCCCATCACTCACATCAACACCCTCCCTAACCTACATGTCATCTCTCCATCCCTCTATCATACCTCACTTACACACCTTTTCAAGATTAATATTCAGTCTCAGTGAGAAGCTAACCAAGGTGAATATCAGACTGTATGTTATCAGTTGGTTTACTAATGGGATCACACACCAACAACATTCAATCATAGTGGGTGACTTCACCTCAAGCAGCAGACCTGTCACCTGTGTGGTAACAGATGTGTCAGTGCTGTAGACTCTTATGTATGACATATACATGTCAGAAGTCATGTGGCAAACCATCTTTGTGACAATAATGACTGCTGACAAAGCCATGGGTGTTACATCAGCTGCAAAAAAATACATCAGCATACCCTGTGGTAATAATAAATGCTGCTGCTTATCATAAAATAACCAAGAGTACACTATTTCCCACTTCTGTATGGATAGACCTTGGAATATATG
The DNA here is from genome assembly GCF_019279795.1 of Protopterus annectens. Classification (NCBI taxonomy): domain Eukaryota; kingdom Metazoa; phylum Chordata; order Ceratodontiformes; family Protopteridae; genus Protopterus; species Protopterus annectens. The sequence goes on from NC_056743.1 coordinate 305,747,745, forward strand.
CCAACTGCAACCTGGTTCTACTGTGGGGAGGTAGGCATTCAACATCTTAAATCTGATTAGCAATGGCATTACATAAATAGCAAAATATGTTATCAGTCCCTTATTCTCAGCTCCCAACAGCTGTATTAATGAATATAATCCTCCCTTTGATATGTATTGTACCAGACAGCTGCAACTTGACAGATCTCAGACATGTCTGAGTAATAAAACATCAGATCGATGGTCTCCAACACGTGTCTTCTGTGGGCAGATTGTCACTGCATGCAGTATCATATAAATAGTTTTGTAGCAGATTATGCCTTACAGGGCTATCTGTTGTCAAAATGGGATGAAAATGCTGCACATCCGTAACTAATGTGGGACTAGAGTTACTTGTTCCATGGACCTCGGTATACACTGACATGCGTAGGACGTGCTGGAAAGACAGATTAATCTTTCAAAGGTTGTCACTCCTCTGCAGTAGGCTTCAAAGCAGAGCACCTCTATTACCCTGTTGAAGGACAGGCTGGATGACTTCATGTGAAAACGTTATCTGCCATGGGTCACTGCTGCTTCTCCCTTGGACATGGTTGGTCCATGCTAGACAAAACTTGGCCATGCATTATATCTGCCTTTGAATATTATATCGTGATGTAATGGCCATGCTTCTAAACACCATCAGGTCAATACCCTAGTCACATCGTATGAACCTCTGAACCAATGGAGATGTACATGCAAAAAGGAACATTATACTGTATTACCATTATAATGAGATTTGTCTTCACTGCTCACATTCAGTCTTGAGCTCTGAATCTGATGGGTTGACTTTGGATATGCACCTATACGTTTGTAATAGAGGCCTAGGCTGGCACAAAATGTTGGCAAGTGGGTATGTGAGTAAGCAAGGGAAGCAGGCAAGATGGACCATGTAAATGTTGCATGTGTCTCTGTAGATGCCCTCAATGTGACATTGGTGTGTGTATGTCTGCATGAACATAGCCAAGCTCAGTGTAAGCCCTACATGTCTGCATGCTGAACAGCTGTGAGCCTTGCATGGTAGATCTGACAGTTCATCATCTCCACCACTGAACATGAGAACTGGCTCTGCCAGGAGTTACACTGGCACCTGCATGCCCAAGGTCATGGCCTGCTATATCTGCGTGTAGACAACACACTACCTGCTGGAGTAGTAGATGTACTGCCACTATGGGAGCATGATCAACCATGGCCAAGTTAGCTCACAGCAGATGTAGTTGGTGACCTATACCCATGAGGCCGACGTTCCGCTCCCCAGCAGACATTCCATCACAGACAATGTGCATTTCATGACAGATATTCTACACTCCTTCACAGACACATTGCTTTTCAATGTCTCATTCAACTGATCCAGGGAATCAACACAGTGGAGGCAGTCACGGATGTCAGTCTGTGCTGCATCAATAATCCTGAGCAATCTTCTGGAGTTCCGTTCTGAATGTTCCTGTGCCTCCATGATGGCCCTAAACATATGTTGAGTGACACACGAGCCACTTGCAACAGGTGGGTGAGGGACAGCAGGGCTCCTCCAAGCACCCCCATCGATCCACCTATGTGGCACCTTGCCAACAGTTTGGCTAAGGACAGCAGTCACTGAAGCCACAGTAGCCACACTTCCCTGGTCAATGTCCTCGTCCTCCAACTGTCCAATATCTATGGCCTCAGTGGACTGGGTATGCATAGGCATACTGGCTGTGTCTGGTGATAATGAGAGAGGTCACTGGATGTCAACCTTTTTGTCAGAAACAGCCTCTGCAACCCCCGACTGTGCCTCACTTTGGCCACCATCATTATCAGAGTCTCATGAGACACTGACATCAAGAGGCCTAGGTTCATAGGTTGATACTAGGCTATTGGCCCTAGGGCCTATACAATCTTAGCCATAACAATTCCCTGGGTATTTATTCCCACAATATTTACTTCCCTGGACCCCTGTCTAGCAGGGCGACTGACATGTTCCCTGGGGTAAATTTCCTATCTTCCATCCAATTGTCAAGGTTCCTTTTGAAGAGGGCCAAGGAGGCGCTCTGCTTGATATGTGTAGGCAGTCTATTCCAGAGTATGGGGAGTATCTGGGTCAGGAACCTATCCCTCCAGCATGTTTTGTTCATTGTGATGACAAAGTTTACATCCCTGGAGCATGTGGATCTGATGTGTAGCATGTCCAACAGCTCTGGGTTTGACATGACCTTGTTTGTTAAGCAGAGATTGCTCTGAGTAGATGATATGCAACATCGGGGACACACAACCATGTTCATCCATGTTCACCTGTGATAAAAGAAGGATAAAAGAAGGAAAACAGGAATACATTAATACCTGCACTTCTATTCTTCAATATCTGTTAAGCAATTTACACTGATGTCACAATTACAGACATCTATAACTCTCAACCTCTTAGGGCAAGAAGTGTGGACAAAGCCATGAATAATCAGTGGGCAAAGGGCCAAGAATAGGTACCATTGTGAGATATAGCCATTACAAACCTAAAAAGATTATAGAATAAACAGGTATTGCTTCACCATGACATTGGCCTCACAATGCAATTATGTTGTTGTCACCCATCTCTCTGGAGGTGGCAGTCTAAATTCAACCAATAATCTATATATGTGGTCAATTGTTACTGTTGAAAAAATGGATAGGTGTGACTCTTACCTACACCCTTCCTGCACAGTCCCGTCTTTCTTTCACTTTATTTTTTGCCCATTTTTCTTTCTTTAAAGGATCATTGCATGATGGTGCAAAAACAGCTAATGACACAGATTCAGAAATATCACAGTTTATGACCTTGATGTGCACATACAAGTATTTGAAGTGATAGATACTCCTGTATTTGAACCCAGTACCGTCCAAACCGAAACAAAATGCCATCAATGCATAGATAGTGCTATAGTATCAGTTGAGTAGCAGGTGTATTTTGCACATTGTATAGATAATTGCACACTAAACTGCTGCTGCATACACCTGCTATTTAAGTAAATCAATTAATAATAATGTAATATGCATTCTATCATGTTTCTAAGTTTGTAAGAGCAATACTTACAACATGTCCCTTTAGTGATGGCCATTGGTCCCCTCATTGTGTATGGCTTTGTCCAGATGTACTGATCTACCAAGTTGACAGTTATATTCTTATTACTAAATTAATAATGTATCCACCTTGCTGAGCGATGCAAACACACTTTATTATGAATATGTGACAATTAGTTTTGATTGTTTACAATACATACACTAATTAACTGACTCTGTGGCTGGAAGGTTAATGCATTGTTGAAGTAGTCAAATGATACTGGGTTCAAAATAGGGTGTTGGCATAATTTTTACAAGTAGGTATTACACTTTCACTTTTATTCAGTGATCCTACTGCCACGCACCATCACACAATAATTCTTTAAAGAAAAGAAAGGAAGGTAGGAATGTGCAGGAAGGGTGTTTGTAAGAACCATAGCAGTCCATTTCTTCAACAATGACAACTGAGCACATATACAGATTATTAGCTAAATTTGGACTGTCACCTCCAGAGAGAGGGATGACAACAAAATAATTGTGTTGTGAAGTCAATTGGACCAAATTAAGTGTGTCAAGTGGAAACATGCAAAATAGAGAGTGGGACAGGTGTCCTTTTACTTTTATTATGGTATATAAAAAGTGGAACTGCACTATCAACTAAAGATTGGAATAAAACAAAAAAAGTATCTAGTTGGCAAAGAATATTTGTCCAAACAACAAGAGTGAAGGCATCCAATAAAAATCCAAGCAAGTTCTTTTATTAATGAGAGAGTGGAATGTTGGGGGAGGGACTTACCAAGTCTGGGGCAGACAAGCTGGGAAGGTGAGGAAGCATTTGCAGACAGGCAAAACATCAAGACAAGGAATGTTTGGTGAAGAACACGGGGGGGGGGGGTGACACCTTGGTTGGGTTGGGGGAATCAAGGTGCCATGGACATGAAACATCAGGCACGGTAACAGTGTAACTCACATCCTAACCCATTAGACTGTCAGCATTGTTCCATCACTGTGCTGCTGGCTGCAGTGGCTGGCACCTGTGCCTATGGCTGGTCTGCCATACCCGGATGGAAAGCAAGCTCTCTAGTTGGTGTAGTTATGCACCCATGGTCTGGTGCACATAACTACACCAGACAGAGAGCTTTCTTTCCATCTGGGTATGGAAAGCAAGCTCTCTATCTGGTGTAGTTATGTGCCCCTGGTCTGGTGCACAAGCCTGCACACTACAAGTGGCAACTCCTCTCGGGTGATGAATGCACCCCCTCTGCCTCTGCTTCCAGAGGGGACCACAGGACTGACCTCTGGGGCAGAACTACCTGAGGGTCCAGGTAGGGCAGAGGCAGCAAGGGGGTGCCACCAGGCTGCAGCCAAGAAGTGCTGGGCCTTGGTGCTTCAGTTGGTAAGATGAGTATAGGCAGATCATGGGGAACTGGCCCCTGCTGTGTTGTAGTAACAACATAAATAATGTTAAAACAAAAATGAAATAAAACATAAACCAAAATAAATGAAAATAAAAAAATAAAGAAAGAGACAACATTAGTAACGTCACAGATAATATACAAAGCTTTCTACAATTAATGTATTCTATTTTGATACATTTTCCTTTTAACAAAACCAACTGCTAAGTTTTTTTTTTGACACACATTATAGTACTGATCGTATCTTATCCAGCAATCATCCATGGGTGCATATATTGCACATATGCATGTTCCATGTACAGTGATTACACTTGACAGCAAGCCATTCAAGCCACAGGTCTGGAGGTCTGCACTTCAAATGCTACAATGATGATTATGTAACAGTGCTGTATTTTTTATGGATGACGAGCTAAAGCAGTATTGTAATCAGATGAGTTTTAAATTAGGGGAGAGTTGTATTAGAGCTCACAAGCAGTGATTACTGTAATACTGTACTTTTCCTTTGGAATACAACATAATGCAAGCACTCTTTCCTTTTACACTTTATAGATTCATGTTCACTGTTACCTTTTAAAGTAGGATACCTTGCCATATCATAAAATAATGGATGTACAATGACCCATAACTAGAAACATATTTCAAATTTTGCTGTTACACACATGGATAGTTGCATACGATTTATGTTAACATACATTTTGACACTCATTATTTATTAACTTCAATATAAATTACTTGCCAGACAACCATAAATTGTACAATGAACAGACCAAAACAGTGATTCTTAAATCTGGGTATTCAGCAGAAATAAATACAGTTGAAAGCTATACTACAGATATGCATTCCCAAGTTCATACAACTGTATGATATAAGTAATCTGTCTATAACTGTTAAAGCTGCAGTAATAGTACTTCATATAATTATGCTTACATATCACATGTTTCTGGCATCCTGAGCAATCACCTCACATGGGACTTCACATTCGAGGCCCTCTCTTCTGCAGCTGTGGAAAGAGGGAAAAAGAAAAAAGCCTTACGAATACCAGTTTTTACCATAATCTGCTTAAATATTTATGATGACAAGTATAATTCATACATACACATCTCTGGGGTGTTCCCTGCCCTAAACTTCCTGATCCACCAATCAAGGGTATCCCTTTTCCTCTGGCAGAGATAGTCAAAATGGTGATAACATTGTTCCTCAATGCGTGAGATACTAGTCACACTGGAAAGAACCCTTGGCAAACTAAACCAGGCTTTGGATTTATATTGCAAGCTGGTATAATTTTCCTGCATGAGGTGGGGGCCACGATCCTTAACCAGGAGCCCAATAAAGACCTTGGACTCCTGGACACTCAACTTTCTAATTTTATAAGGGTAATACATCCCTATGTCCCTATTTTTCAGCCTTTGCCAACTTTATGTAATGGTAATATACAGATTTCTTGCTCTAAGAGGTTGAAAGGTATGGGAGCAGACCGTTGGGGCTTTCCTGTACATGGATTCATTATCCATGTTGTTCTATGAGGTTTCATAACCAACGTTACTGGAACCCGCAGTGAAACCTCAATTAGGCGTTATGTTTGTCATTAATATGCACTGTGCACTGCCAAAAGCACACTGTGGCCGTGTACACGGATATACTTCATATAGAGCCTACATGGATTTTTATTGAAAACTGCAGTATATGTTCTGCACATTTTATAACACAGTCCATCTAAATTTAATAAATAATACATATAACTATTCTATTAATGTATTGGATAGTAATGTGTATACAATTGTGTGCAACTCACTGATATCTATTTGTGTCTTTCTACTGATATAATTTACCTCAGTCTGCCATTTTAACATTCTACATTTCATTTATGCCACAAAAAAAAAAAGAAAAATATTACATTAATAGTGATGTTTCAAAAGCTGTACAAGTACTTTAGCCATAAATTTTCTTCACATTAAATAAAGCAGCATGCTTTTTTTCAGACATCATATTTATTTATTATAATATCTGTGCTGTAAGGCTATATGTGTCTCAGTGGCAGTCTTTGCCAAAAGTCACCTTCAGCAGAAGCAGTCTAAATCAATCAAGCCGAACATAATGCTTAATTATAGAATCAGATAATTATTAACACCAATGAATCCTTTGCTCGCTCTGTTGAGAGTGATACTGAACCAGAAAGGGAAACAAATAAAAACAATCAACACAAAATATGATTGCTGCAAGATAACATTTCCATCTATTTGTGCTTGCCAAAAAGAAGCCAAGAACTCGTGACAATAATGATGATAATAATAATAATAATAATATTAACAATAATGCAATTAGAACTATCACTGAAAATATGGTCTAGTGAGCTGCATTTAAAATTAACATCTACAGTCTCATTTATATTTCTTCTTATTTTAACATATTTATGGAAGAATTTGTTATATGGTTTTTACTGAAGCATTTCACGATTATTATTTGATGCACTCATTTAATTTTTTAAGCGTTGTAATCATTTTACCTTTTCAGAAAAATCTAGTGTAACAGAAAGCAACAGACATGTTTTTCTGTTGTAGAAACAGTGAAATATTTCACTAAAACAATGCTATTCAAAGTGATTATACTGGATTTTCTAGTGGTTTCTTCACGGCCATTAACTGTTAAGCATTACGTTTTAGCAGAGAGGGTATAATTTACCATTAGAGACGGATCAATAGTTTGATTGCAATATTATATCTAGCTAAATATGCCAAGTTTAATTTAACTGCACATTAAAAAGGTTAGCTACATTGGTAAAATATGGCATTTCACCTAGACAAGTGAGAATCTAATTCTGTGGGAATGCACATAGTACAGAAAAGTTATATAGGGCTGAAAATAACTATTACATTTCATTATGTTATACAGAATTTGTAGGTGTATGCTAAATCTAACATTTCTACATTCCTGCTTTCAACTTACATGGCAGTCTTTTGAGATGAAATTTCTTTATTAATCCACTTATATCAATACCATAATATGTTACTATATCTTGAATGAATGAAATTGCTGTGGGTTTTAGTGTGACAAAGAAAAGTGGATTGCAACTAAAATAATGCAAACTTGAGTCTATATTGTTGAACTATATGCAATCTGTGCATTCTGCTTTCCTTGTATAAATACACATATAAGGATATGCAGACATACACACACATGCACTCACACACAGACAAACAAAAAAGCAACACTTACATTTTGCATTCTATTTGGCTGTATCTTCATCATTAAAAATATATTTTGCAAATAATCAGCAAGTAACACAAGCCATAGTTTCTTAATCAACTACATATTTCAGAGGTGCAGTCCTGCCTTCAGAATGTGATATATTCACATATGTGAAAGCTACCCATAGAGACATAGCTTAATTTCTTTTTCTTCATTTCTCTGTCTTTTCACTTCATTGGAGAGGTGTTTCATTTGCTATACATGTCCTGAGTTAATGGATCACATGGCAAAGATGAAAATATATGATTGCAATATTTTCTTCCTTTGTAACATCTTTCACCTCTTCCTTTGACTAAAATATGTGCCATAAGTGAGCTGTATTATATAACTCTTGCTTGGAGTCAGGTGTTCATTAGCCACTCATATTATTTCAGTAAAGAGAGTGGGTACCTGGGGGTCATTTCTACTGTTCTGACAATGGACACTTCATTTAGAATTCTAGTATTAATGAAATTCTCTTTTATCTTAACACAGAGTACATTCTAGAACTATCACTGGTCTACTGTCCAAAAGATCTTTAGATAATATCAGTAGTTTATCCATCTGAAGCCATATAGGAGAGTAGGAATTGTAACCTGTCAATATACATAGGTCTGTTCACTGGCAACAGTAAGGCAACACACTCCCAGGTAGGCTTTAAATGAAGAGAATGATTTTCTTGGAGTTTGTTATCTAAATCCCTATTTTCCGATATGAGACCATATTCTTTTTCTTTCTTTTTCTTTTTAAGAAATGTAGATTTCTGAATGAATATGCCTCTAAGGATAGATTTACAAGCCGCCCATTGAATGTCATATGGGATACTTGAGTTTCTGGGATCATTTGCACACTCTCGAAGGGCAGATACAATTTCTTGTTTTACACCTTGGTTCAGTATGATGTCATTGTTAAAAGACCATTTAAATCCATTACTATGGGAGGATGAATATTGATTAAAATTTATCAACAAGGTGATTTTAGAGTGTTCCGAAAAGAATCTTGGTTCAACCATAAATTTTATTTGCCAGTTTATTAGTATTTCAGATACTAAAAAAGTCTAATCTTGACCAGGAGTTATGGCACCTTGAAAAGTATGTATAGTTATTGGTATTCTGTGTGACTTCTCCAAAATAAATAGGCTCAATTAGATTAAAGTCTGAGATTAGATCTAGCAGGGCAAGAGATGCTTGCAAGTTGTAGGGTTTGGATTTATTAGAACAATCAATATTGGGATTAATAACAGTGTTCCAATCCCCCCCTATAATCAAGTAGTGATTTGTAAATTTTAATAATAGGTTATAAATATTCAAAATGAATTGCTGTTGTCCTGAACAAGGACCATATATGTTTAAGAATAGAATTGGATTGTTAATTGGTGGGATTAGACATGTAAAGTAGCACCATATACCTTTTTTATCTAAACCTCTGTCAACTATAATAGGTTTAAATTAATTTTTGATAATGATTGCCACCCCTCTGGAGTTAGAGCTGCTATCCGCTGATATAATGTCTTTTATCCATTTCCTACTTTTTTCTTTGGTCCACTCATCATCTGCCATATGGGTTTCATGAATGTATGAAATATCTGCTTCTGCTTTTAATATGAGGTGCATTAAAAGATTTTTTTTATTTTTGTCCTGGAGAACTCTAACATTCCAGGATATTATTTTGCAACTATTGATCGTGTTTATACTGAGTTATGAATTTAGAGAAAATGTGAAAATGATACGTAAATAGGAAAAATAATTGTATGGTTCATATGATGGGACTTTGTGTTGATTTAGTTGAAAAAACAGCACTAATCTCTCTCAAACCTGACCCTGTGCCTACCCACTTAGCCCCTTTATTTGAGAGAGATAAAAGTGAAAAAAATATGACTAGAATTTTTATTGGGGAATTTGAGAAGTACCCAAAGAAAACAAAAGAATATTTACAACCTATGTACATCATTAATGCAATTCAACTGTCGTCATTAAGTACCCTACTTTACATATCCACTAAACTCTTCCCTTAATGTAGCCACCAGATATGAAGGGGGTATCAACAAATGTAGTAATGTATAAAGGATAGATAAAAGATTTAATCTAAATAGTGTAGTCCAGATTAACAGAAAAAAGTGGATATAAATATCATTTATTAACCAAGAGAGCACTGAATAAATGAGGTTTGCTGATTACCACCTTTTGTTCAAAATTTAGTAAAAACTGGCAGAAGGCTTTATCTAACCCAGTCCTATATGAAAAAGAGATTCTATATTAGGTTAACTCAGGGCCTGCAAACTTCTTTATACAAGCAGGTACAAATTAAACCTTTTAAAATCATTACATGTAACTTTATTTCCTGTAACTTAACTTTATCAACCATATACAAGTATAGAAGGAAAATATTATTTACTACATAAAGACTCAAAGGATCATGTAAAGGGTTATTATAAAACATTCAATTTGGGAATTAAACAAGTGTTGATTTATCATCTTGTCTGACAGAAAGTCATCTTCTGAATTAACGTAGAAGCAATTTAAATAGAAAAATTTCACAGAGGAGTAGAACCAAATCTTACCATGTGAATCAAACTAATTAGCAGATTATTGCGTAAAAATCACCTATAGTATCATTCTGTAGAAGAGAATTTAACTTCCTCCAATTCCAGGAAATGTAAAATGGCATCAACCACTCACTCTCACCTTCCCTCAGCAGTTTGTCCAGCAGCCAAATCAACAGTCAGTTGTGAGTAATCTGGGACACACCTTGTGGCTATACCTTTGCCTCTCTGCCACAGAGCTGACTTAAGTCCAGGTCTTAAAAAAATATAGTAAACAAAAATCACTAAAGGGCATTCTCTGCCTCTTATTTGTCATTAATAATCTAATAATATAACAGTCTTAACATTTTTCTGGGAAAGTTATTGCAGAATACTTAAGTAACCAAAGTAAAACAATCCTGGACAGTCGTAACACTAGACTCAGGCCAGTGGTGACAGGGTGAGGCCTCTGCTGAGAGAGATGAGTACCTCGAGAAAAAAAGTTTTTGCAAGGTGGTTTATGGATGAGCTCTTGGCCTTACGACATTCTCTTCAGTTGCTGTCCCCCACTATCTTATTACCAGCAGCCTTCTCTTTTTAACTGCTCAATATATATGTATATTTTATTTATTTATTTTATTTTACATTTGTTGACCGGGCTAGTCTAACTGGATACATGTCCATTTTCAGCAGAGGTCCGGGGAGATAAGCTCCACTTGAAAAGATCAATAAAACATAGGCATAAACATAAAATGGTAAACATATAAATGTATGCACAAAAGTAATAGCAGATTATTACATTTCAATCGTTGAGTACAAAAATTGTTATAGAACATTATATAAATGTGCTAGTAGCTCTATTCTCAAGGAAGGAAGAAAAAAGAAACCAGGTCAGCAGAGCTGATGATAGCAATGCCATTTTAGATTAGTCTGGGTTTGTACAGGGGCATAACCAGTGTGTTTTGAGGTAAAGTTTCAATTTTTGTTTAAATAGTGTTAAAGAGGACATAGATGTAAGTTCATTTGGAAGTTGGTTCCAGTATTTTCCAACAGCATTACAGAACAGCGAGTTACCAGAGATATTGTTAGATATACTAGTAGATGCTAGTAATTTTTTAGATGAGCATAAGTTATTTAGGTTTTTATATGGGATGAAAAGGTTTGATAGTATTGGCGTTTTAGTTGGTTGGAAGAAGGTTTTGTGGGCAATGATAAGTTGGTTATAATGGATTTGGTTTTGTAGCTCAAGCCAGCCTAGATGTTTCAGATTATGACAATGGTGGGTTCTGAAAGAGGAGGCTGTGGCAAATCTAGCTATGTTATTATAAGAGTTTGACGGTTTGTTGAGGTTGTTTTTAGTCAGATTTGTATATATGGATGAAGCATAGAGGAGTGTGGAGATTAAATGGGTAAGGGCAATAGAAGTTCTGGCTTGTGGAGTAAGGAATGCTTTTATCCTATACAGAGAGCCCAGTTTCCTGTTTACGGTTTTTATAGTATTGCTAATGTGAGTTTTGTAGGTAAGGTTGTTGTCTATTGTTATACCTAGAAGTTTAGTGGTTAGGTCTGGAGATATAATGGTTCCGTTATTGGATAGAACTGAGAAGTTTATTGGCCTGGACTTGCGGGTGGGTGTGAAGAGCAATAGTTTAGTCTTTTTGGGGTTCAGGAGGAGGCAGCGTTGTAAAAAACAATTTTTTACTACAGTAAACATTCTCTGGGTTAAGGACTGTAGTTCAGATGAAGATTTAGCTGAGCAGATGACTGTAGAATCATCTGCATATTGAATACAGGTAGCTTCAGTAATTACTAGATGAAGGTCATTTATATAGATTGAGAATAGGAGGGGACCTAGAATTGAGCCTTGTAGTGTAACAGGCAGATGTAAAGATAGGTTATTGTCCCAAAGCACCGCTTGTTGTCTGTTGTTAAGGTACGATTGGAACCATTGAATAACCAGTGAATCTAGGGAAAGAGATCTTAGTACATTTATAAGTAACTGATGGTTAACCATGTCAAAAGCTTTGGAAAGGTCGATAAAGAGTGCTGATGAGAGGGTGTTGTTATTTTTGTTATGATTGATACTCTCAGAGAAGAATAGAAGAGCAGTGGTAGTACTATGAAATGGTCTGAAGCCATGTTGGCAATTTGCTAGTAGATTATTTTGCAGTAAGTGATCAAGTAGTTGTTTATGGATACATCTTTCCATTATTTTAGCTAAAGGAGACAGTAATGCTATTGGACGGTAGTTGGAGTATTCGTTAGAATTGCCACCTTTGTGTAGGAGGATAATGTGTGAGATTTTCCAGATGGTAGGAATATTTCCCTCTTGTAAGGTTCTATTTATCAGGATTGATATTGAGTAGGCTATAGCTTTGGAAGCTTTTTGGAGATATTCTCCTGGTAGGTTATCGGCTGATGGGGTTGATGGTTTTAGTTTTTGAAGAAGATTACAGATAAGGTGAGTTGGGACTGGTTGCCAGTGGAATATAGGGAGTGAATTTGTTACAGAATTTGGGTGACTAGAATTCTGAGTTGTTATTTGATTGGCCAGTGATTGGATGGCCTCTGTGAAGAAGGTATTGAAGGCGTTAGCTGTTTGTTTGGGATCTTTGGGGTTGGCTCCTGTTGGGGGTGGTGTGGTGGAATGACCAGGGTGAAGAAGTTTGTTTATACTGGCCCAGAACTTTTGTGGATTACTTTGGTTATTTTGCTGGAGATGACAGTAATTTTTTTTTGTCCAAGAAAATGGCTTTTTATGTATCATTTCTCATTTGTTTAAATTTAAATTGGTCTACGGGTTGCTTAGTGGATCTCCATAGAGCCCAGAGTTTGTTTCTAAGTAGGATTTTCTGCCTGGTTTCCTTAGTAAGCCATGGGGCTGGCTTATACTTATTTCTGATAGTACGCTTTGGTGCATGATAGTCTAGGATAGTTAAAAATTTTGAATTAAAGTAATTCACTGCTTCATCTAGAGGGAGGTGTTTAATGGGTGTCCAATCACATGCTCTAAGTTCACTTTAGAAATAGTCAGGATTAAAATTTTTATTGGTTCTGATTGTTCTAAGTGTGGTCGGGTTAGGAGTAGTTGTTTTATGCCTAATGATATAAGTGAGCGAGTGGTCACTTACATCTGCAGGAAGGGTTCCAGCCTTATACATTTGCTGGTGATTGTTTATGAGTATCCAATTTAATATACTCTCTTTATGATTGGGTTTGTTAATTCTGGTTGGGAAGTTGATCGTTTGTGAAAATCCATGTAGGTTAATGTGTGAAGTTGGCTGATTTTGTGTGCAGGTTTTCCAATCAATATTAAAGTCACCTAGAATTACAGTCTATTGAGGGAAAAATTAAGATAACGCAGCAAGGGTGTCTTCAAGGATACATGTATTATTACTAGGAGGTAGGTAGATGCAGATGATGATTATAGATTTACTAGTGTTTTGAAGTTTGGTGGCAAGAATTTCTACATTATTGTGAGGTGTTGGATAGGAGTCTAGTGTGTAGATTTGTAACCCTTTTTTAGACAGTATGGCTACTCCACCTCCCTTTTTAATTTTGCGCTCTGCTCTTAGGATATTGTAACCAGGTGGTAAGATTTCATTATCAGTAGTTGAAGGTTTTAACCATGTTTCTGGTAAACATAGTATGTCAAAAGAGTGGACATCCATGAGAGCATGGAGGTAGGCAGTTTTGTTGTTTAAGCTGCGTATATTAAGGTGAGCTATAGAAAGTGAATTAGGAAGCCTAGGTGGGATAAGATTTGAGTGATTGGGGCTTTGGAGTTCAATATTGGCAGAGTGTATAGGGCCAGGGTTGGGATGGATGTCACCACTGGTAAGTAGTTGAGGTTTTGGACAAGGGTGTTGGAGTACATAAATTTGGTTGAAATGTTTTCTAGGTTTAAGGTGGACATATTTAATATGGGTTAATCTGTGATACTTCTGAAGTATGTAGATAGGAAGAGATGTGATATTTATATGTGTTTGAAATGTTGTTGTTGGTATAATGCTTGTTTGCTTGTTAGGGTAGGAGAATTGTAGGTAATTGATTGTTCATAGGAGGTTAGTAGGTAAGATGTTGTTAAGACAGGTAAAAGGGTGATAATGAGAAATATTTGAATATGAGCAGGGGAAGATGGTGTTTGCATCTTAAGTGATTTGAGGTAGAGGTGTAGTTATTAAAGGGAGTAGTTAGGATAGATCTGGTTATTGAGAAGCAGTTGGTTTAGTTCAGGTGATTAAAGTAGGTGGAGGATATGTTTGGCTTTGAGAGAGAAAGGGGTGTGGTCTGGAAGTATAAGTTTAGGTGTACTGGGGATGGGTGGGAATTGGGAGTAGGGTAGGGGAGTGGAGTGAGCCCGCAGGGCGAATGGAGCGGGGCAGACCAAGGACAAGAGAGAGACTGGGAAGACAATCAGTGAAAGTGGAATGGAGAATCCAGGTAGGTAGTCTGAAGGTAAGGGACAAAAAAGTTGCTGGAGGGGGAGAGGGTCAGGATGGCAATACAGTGATAGTGGGATATTAAGAGTGTGGGAGAAACAGGTAATTAGTTGGTAGAAGCACTTTGCTGCTAGTTGAGAATACAGCAAGCAGATTAGTGGGTGAGTGCTGCCATCTAATGGGAGAGCTTATGATAGCAGCAGTGATACCTCGATAAGAAAAACAAGTGGGGCAGAGAGAGAAAAAATGGACAAGTTGGGAGAAACTAGGGCCTAAGTTAAGGATAGAAATAGTAGGAGCAAAGTAGTAGAGTAAGGATGCTGGTAGTCCTGGCTGGAGTAAGCTTAGTTATTATATTCCATGAACTGGGGTAAAAACTAGCTATTAATTACAGGAGGTAAAGAACAGATAGTACATACTTTGCAATGCTTATCTTGGTTCCTTAAATGATACAACACAGTAATTGTTTTAGGTTCTTCCCTGTGTTGAGGTTGGTATGTTTGTAAAGATTAACTTTGGTTATTTGTATAATTCTAGTTCATGGGTAGCCAGCTGGTCGGGACTGGAGGGGAGTACACAGCTGACAATGTGGCAGAAAGCTGAGTAAGATAGAGAGAGAGAGACAGAGAGAGAGAGAGAGAGAGAGAGAGAGGAAAAAACAAATTATTATGGGATACCTTTTATAATTATGCAGGAATTAACTTATACATTATTTAAAACATCCAGATTGCAAGGACAAACAGTGCAGTATTCAACAAAGAGAGATAGAATAAGCAGTAAAAAAGCAGACTATACATATAAAATACGGTTGAATAACCTATTCTGTTCAGCTAAGAAAGCCTTAACAACACTAGTACAGTGTAACAGTGCTAGAGCCTAAGAATGGCTATAAAATAAACAGTCATCAGTAAAATAAAAACGATGCACTTAAAGTCAGGTTGTAAGAATCTAAGTATTCCGCTAACTAAGCCTTAACAACGCTAATACAGTGTTGACATTCTCATACACCTAGGAGATGGCTATGCTATTAAACATTAAAACGACCCCTTTCTTGTAATTAAATAAACATCATTCTTTGTCTAAGCAATTCACAGTAAGATAATTAAATACAATGATAAGGAAAATACTAGCTTTTGGATTGGGAGTATATGAACTTGAAAGGATAAATAATGATGAGTTAATCGATCCTTCAAGCCTGAGTTGATTGAAAATATTTTTCCCGTTCAGCGCTCCCGAGTCAGGAAAAAGGTGCGAAGGAAATCTTTATGGGTGTAAACAGTGCTCCACTCGTTCCACAATAAAGAGGCAAAATAAAATAAGTCACTGGTAAGAGGTATTAAATCTTGAAAGTGCACTGAAGCATATATATGAACGAAACAAGTAGAAAATGGCAAGTAGGTTTAAATTGAACTACTGCAGTCAGGTATATTGGAGGGGAGTAGAATATACCTCTAACCTTATTTGCGCTTCTGATGTAGGAGAACAGGCGCGTAGGTATTCTCAAAAAGTGGAATGACAAGTAGCACTATGACAAATGACTATAGTCAGGTATGTTGGAAGGGCATTGATTATGAACCTACCCTTTATCTACCCTTATTCGCGCTTCTGATGTATATGTATACACACATATGTATATATATATATATATATATATATATATATATATATATATATATATATATATATATATATACTTATATTGTAGATAGCAAGTTATCTGTTATTGATACTGAGTACTTTGTATTCTGCAGTATATTTTACCTGCAATAGTAGTAATGAATAATCCTTGTGCATTTAGATATCTCATTTAGTATTGTTGGTTCATCATATTTGCTGTATCCATTGTACCACTTTCATGTTTTCTTACAATTGTTCCTTAAATAATCTAGTGTATTGACCTTGTATTTTTCTTTTACTATTTGTAGCTTTGCAAACTTTCTGCACAATGATCTTACTACTAGGCACAGCTATTATCAACAGTCTTCACATATTGCAGGTGCATAGACTGTGCCAGTGGAGTGTAACAATTGTGAATAGCGGTCCTGTGTAACAGTCTTCTTAAATGCTTGAGGTTCTGCATACTCCTAAGTGAGGCCTGATAATTGTCTTAATTTTCATAAGTGTGATGTGGCATTACTAAATGACACCAGGTGATTTAAACTCAGAAACTAAAGCAAAAATGGACTGGTAGAAGAAGCCACTCTTGAGCACATAATTCTATAAAAAGCATATATATTTTAATGAGAAGCACATCAGAAGTCATCAGGATGCAGATTATGTGCACTCATCTGGTCTGCATGATACTGCATACAATTTGGCATCTCATAGATTGATAATCTAAAACATTGGTGTAGTCATAATTTCAGTTCAGTATTAGTATAGTTTTCAGAATCACCAGAGGATATGACAAGATTATTTTGAAAGAGACATTAGCCTTTCCCTCAACCTGAAATAGTTCAAGTTTGGGATCCATGGGAATGGAGTGAAAAGGACTGGGAATGTTTAATATACTTAATACTTTTCTACTTGTTGACTTATAGAAAATGCAGTATCTAAATGAGGCTGAGTTCATCTTTTGCCATCTTAAGTTGTTCTAGCTAGTTGGGTATGCTTTTTTTGTTCTATGAATTTGTTTAGATGTATGTTTAGATGGGACTTTTTGGTTGTCAGAGCATGCCCCATAGTTAATGGCCTTGAAAATAGCAAAGCTAGAACTTTGTGAGGTTATGGACATTCATTGCCCCTTCATCACAGAATTTACTATATCAGAAGAAAATTAAGAAGAAAGTGTAGAAATTCATGGAACTAGTGAAACCTGATTCAGCCCCCACCTCTACTCTTGCTTTTGTACTGGCATATTGAAGGTTATAGTTAACAGAACAGTAAAAGGTAAGGTGGATTGATCAAACTTTTCATAACAAACTTGAGCTAAAAAGAAATAGTTCTCACACACAAAATGAGGCATCCTAGAAGTGCAAGCACATGGAACTGTATACTGTAAGTTACTATGTGCAATGAAAGAACTGGATTTAATAAATTGGAAAAGGAGGGGGGTCAGTTTTGTAGTAAGGTGTAAAATTTGGGGGACTCGGCATGCAATAGACTAGACTTTTGGACACTTTCTTAAAGAAAAAAAGGCATGGTTACATTTCTGCTTTGAAAGATTTAAATAATATATCGTTTGACAGATATACCAGTTGTCCAAAATTTCACAGAATGTCATGATTTTTGCATGATCTTTATAAAGATTTTTGCTTCTTATTTTTTATCTGTTCCTGATAACATTTGTGGCTTTTTAGGAAATCATTTAAGATGTAAGTCATCAAGTAATTACAGACATTTAAGTTTCAGACTTCATGATATTCAGAAAACTGTTGCTAATAATAAAATCTGTTATTCTATCAACATTTTAAGCTTATAAAAGTAATATTAAATCTGTCCCTGATTTTAGGCATCTGCCCCTCCATTATTTTTGCCTTTGTCTAGAACTCTTCAGATAAGATTGGGAGGTATATTGTCAGGTATAGCATCATTAGACAGGTAACCAGATTTTAATCTGCTTTATATGATGACACAGAGATTGTACGGTTTAGTGGTAGGATACCTCAGAAATGGGCTGTGCTTATGCTCAGCCTGATTGCTTCTGGAAATGCAAGTTTCTCTAGCTGAAATCAGTGCTTCAGTTAAGTATCTCTCTTGAAATTACCCCAAGGCTGAATGGACTTCCTATTTTTGTTTGCGCACTATTAAGAAACACACAGGCTTACGTTATTCTTGTGAGTACATATTTTCCAAGCATATTCTATTGTATAAGCATGATCAGGACACCCAGTTAATGGTTAAACTATAATATCTATATTGTTTTTGATCTCATCTATAATCCTTGGTCATTATGAACTAGTATCCATATTAAATATGTTTTACCCATGTGTAAATGTAAATAGTTTTAAAATGATTTAATATTTTTTTCTGTTGTGATATGTAATGGCAATTTATTCCATAACTGTAAACATCTCCCACCTTTAGCACTGCAATACCATGGTATTTTAATAAAGGTCAATGTTCTTTTACTATTTTTGATGGATTCTGTAATTCAAGATATAACATTAAATGCTAAGTAAATTTTACCACCACTTACAAACCTCTATCTAACTGTGTGGAAAGTAAATAACATCAACTTTTCATGAATTTCAAGTGATTAACACAATTGATTTTGTTGGTAAAATACCTCTGTCATCTTTTTAATTCATGAAGTTGTAGTCTAGAATTTTTCTCACAAATGATTTGCACAAGTAAGAGTATTACACTGCTTTTAGAAGATAACATATTTAGGATGTTTGAGGATATGTTTTATGCCCCCTGAATTATGATGGATATATTTTGTTGGCATTTCTAATTTTACTTAATAACAGCCCTCATCTCTTTGTGATAATTAACATATTCAATTCTGTTTTTCTTTATTGTATAAAGTTCATTAATGTAAATCATGCCAAGGTGCATTTCTTCTGCTGTTTGAGTTATTTTTTTCAAACTATATGAAACCCACACATACAACAGAAATAGTTGCCTTTCAAAATGCAGACACTCAGCAGGACATTATCAGAATGCTAACAGGTCAAAATGTAGACAGAGGTAAATTGGTTGATATTAGGACTGAGAATTTATTCATACAAGTATTGTCAGGTTAGGGTTAGGTAAGGGAATATATTTAGTATTATGCATATTTTAGGAGTCTGTGCCCTCCACTACCTTATTAGTGTGTCCTAACCCTAACCCTCAGTTTCTATTTCTTTAATATCTCCATTAGCATCAGTAATCCTCTTTTCTACTTCCCTCTTTGGTTTCTTTTTTTTTTTTTTTGGATTGCAAAAGTTTCAATAGCCAGATGCCTTTGCTTGTATTTCTCTTCAAATATCTTTGGCACTACTCTTCTTGTATCGATTAGTTTTCCTTTCTGCTTTGCATAAATACTGCACCATATTAGATCTCTTTTTCTTTCCCATCCCCATATTTCTTCAGAAGTCTCCTGCTCCACATGTTTCTCCTTATTTTTGGGGACTCATTGTTGCATCATGCTGTGACCTGGCCAGTATTAGCATTTCTATACTAAATCCTTCACTTTACAGGTATTACATGACTTCAGCTTCAGTTTGTTTGATGTCTCCTTTACTAATATTCTATTCTATGTTCATTATGTCTATTAGTTTGGCATTCTCCTTTGCATAGATATTATACTATATCAGATGTTTCTTTCTTTCCCATATCCATGTTTCTGTTTTTATAAAAATGTTTTGGTTTTGTTGTACTTCTTCCGTCACTTCTTTTTCCAAAAGGTCTAATATTTCATCATCTGTATAATGTTTATCATGAATCTGTTATATTAATGAATACAAATTTGCATTTGAAGCTTTTAACAGTTTTTCTTGTGCAAGTATATTTCTTTTTGTACATCTTCTATGTGGAAATTCTGGGCTTCTTGCATCATTGTAACCATTCATATTATTTTCTTATCCTCAGTACTTTATCATCTTTATGTCTCTTTCTTGGTCATTTTTTTGTGGACTGCTAATTCCTTCTACAATGGGGTGGGGGCGAGGCATCCTCCATCTAAGCCTGGCCTAAATCCACTGTAGGAATGTTTTTGTGTCTTGAGGATTCTGCGCTGTCATTTCTTCCAATCCTGATGCCAGCGCTCCTACCAGGATTGGGCACTTCTTTATACTGGCTCTTCTGCACCCTGCTATCTTTTTTATTTTTTAACCGACTTCTGTCCATGACATATACTATATAAAATGCAATCTATATATCAGTGTCATCTTGGTGAGATTCTGTAAAAACAAGCTTAACCTCATAAAGGTACTCACCAAGACATGATGATGAATTCAGTTCCAGCGATACTGCTCTCCTTTGCTTGCTGACTTTATCATCTCTCCTATTATGTGGCAAATTAACATTTTGTATAATTTTTCATAGTGGACAAAGCCTCTCACAGAAGTTGATACAAATATGTCTCACATCCAAAGGAACCAGGAAACAGCATTTACTATTAAATCTGGCACATTGCAAACAAACGGCTTAAGTCATTCACATCTAGAGCACCGATCTTACTGATTTCTTAATCATGCCTATAATGCTAGTTCTGCTGGTGACCTTGTTCCATCCAAGCTGCTAGTATTTGAAAGGCAAACCTCACACAGTACTTTTTTCCACAGTGGTTTAATCATTATACTGAACCTGGGGTATTTATTGCCATAATTAAGCACACTAAATGGCAGAAAATGACTTTAACTGAAAAAAGAAATATAAAAAGCTGCTTTTCTTTTTTCAGTTAATTGGATTTAATCACATTTAATAAATCTTTTTTTTTCCTCTCAAGCAATAAGCAATTTCTGTCCAGTCTGCCAGTAATCAGGAATGTAACACCTAATTAGTGGACTGCCAATGCGCAGTAATGAATTAAACAGTTATTTTATAATGAAGTATTTCTTAAGGTGAAGTTTTCTCCTACTTGTACAAGTTTATTTCAGTGTCCAATTATTTAACAAATGTGTAGACAATCTTTTATAGTGATCTTTTTATACTATAGCTCTTAGAATGATTTCATTTTCCCTATTTGATTTTTTTCAATGTGATAGTGCAATCATTTATTTATTTTATTTTATTTTGCATTTGTTGACCGGGCTAGTCTAAATGGATATATGACCATTTTCAGTAGAGGCCCGGGGAGAAAATCTCCACATAAAAAACAAAGCAGAATATTGCAACTACAGATACAGTTCACTTATCAGATAAACAGCTGTTTACATGGTAACATAGTAATCATGATAGATAACAAACATTTTTTTTTATGACCACACAATAATAGACAAAAAAAGTATTTAGAAGGGTGTGAGACATTCCAAAATCAAAGTTTTATATATGTCACAGAAGAACAGATAATTATTTACAAGGCAAGGACACATTATGGCAGTGACTCATCTATAAAGCAGTGACACATTCATAAGGCCCTTGTTGGGTACGATCATCCTAACTTATAATAGTATCTGAGAAGAATGGGTTTTGTACAGTCTCAAGTTATACACAAAAAAAACAGTGGTTTGCCAGGTAAAGCACCCTCAATGGAAGAAGAAAGACACAAATGCAGTAAAATCCGAGGTGTGCACCATGTGCTGTGAGGACAGAACTCTGTCCAAGTAGCTGAACAACAAGTGAATAAAGTCACACTCTCAAGTCGATAAAATCCAAGGTTTATTAGTAAAAACCATAAAAACGAACTGCAGTGGTAAGCGCTTTCACGTTGTACCCAACGCTTCATCAGACATCAAATGCAGTAAAAAATACCCCTTATAAACAAATTCAAATTCAAACAGACAAATCAGATCATGAAAGTAATTAAAGAAACAGGATATTGAATTAAAATCAATTAAGAACAAATAATGTGTTAATTACCCATGAAGTCAATGCTTGAGGGGTCTACTAGAAAGAAAAGGCTTGAGTGTAAATCTGTCATTGAGTCCAAACCTATGAGCTTGTAGCTTTAGAATCCATTTCCCTTCCCTCTCTTCTGTACGGTTCCTGATGTTACCTAATCTATCTCCTTTGTGTACTAACTCCAAAACCCTGAACTTAAAACAATGTGAGGAACCATGGTCCAGGGTGTGCTTGGCAAAAGCATTGTTTGTATTGGCCTTCTCAATGGCATAGGCGTGCTCACGCATATGCTCACGAAAAGTCCTGGTCGTCATTCCAACATAGAACGAACTACAGGATTGACACACTGCCACATAGACCAAGTTAGAAGATCTACAATCAGCATAAAACTTAGACACATATTTGCGTCCTGTAGCAGGGTGGACAAAACAGTCAGAGACAGCAATGAATTTACATTGATTGCAAGAGTGGCAAGGATATGTGCCATTCTTGCTCAAAGCTCTAGTGACTATTGGTTCTTTATCATAACACAGTAATCTATTGAGGGAGAGCATGTTCCTATAAGCTACATGTGGTTTGCTGTCTACTAGACTCCTAATGTTTTCATCCAACATTAGCAATTTCCAATTATTATTAAGAACTTGTAAAACATGACTATTCTTGTTAGTATATGGTAAAACAATCCTGTTGGTAATATGTTTTGTTCTATCAGGTTCTAAAGGTGGATCACCACGTGTTCTCTTAAAAAAAGGAGCCCCTTTGGTAGCTCTGAGGCGGTCTCCTGTTTGTATGTTGTTATGAACTTTATTGTGATCATAACCTCTGTGTAAAAAATTGCTAGCAATCTCCTTCTTCTGAATGTCATAGGTGGTATTGAGGGTAGTCAACCTAGACGCCCTCATGACCTGATTGGTTACTATGTTGTCATAAACGTGTCTGGGGTGCATGCTGGTACGGTGTAACAGATTATTCCTCCAGCACTCCTTCCTGTACAATTCAGTTTCAAGGCCTTTAAAAGTCTTGACGATCTTGACATCTAGGAATGCAATCTCATTAACAGAATGACTGCAATCAAACTGAAGGAAATCAGTTGTATTGTTCAGATAGGACACAAAATCAAATAGCTGTTCTATCGTGCCACCCCACAAAATAAAAACATCATCTACAAATCAATTGTAGTATTTGAGTTGAGTCAAGAACATATTGTTGTCATTGAAAACATGGGTAGCCTCCCAATGTGCCAATACCAAATTAGCATAGGCATTGGCACATGGGGTGCCCATCGCTACACCTTTGGTTTGAAGGTAGTACCTACTGTCATACAGCAAAACATTGTATTGGAGAACAAGCTCTAAAAGAGACATCCATCTAGTAATGATATGACTGGGAAATGTATTGTTCACTAACAGATTTCTAATATAATCCATCCCAGTAGTGTTTGGTATCGAAGTGAACAAAGATTTTACGTCAAGAGTGACGAGTATGTCCTCAGAGTCAAATGAGGTAGAGTTGTGATGACAAGCTAGATTTTCTAAAAAATGTGTAGTGTCCCTTAATATTTGCTTGACTTTAGAAACAACAGGTTTCAACATCTTGTCCAAATAAATGGAGATCGGCTCAGTGAGCCATCACCTGCTGGATACAATTGGTCTTAAAGAGGGTTCTCTAGCCCTTTATGAATTTTGGGAAGACCTCTGAATGAGGGGACAAGAGGATTGTCAACCAAAAAGTAGGTATACAATTCTTTATCAATGACATCCGTCAATAGCAGCTCATACAAATGACTATGCAAGTCCTTAATTAAATTGTTAAGATCATAATTACAAATAGACAAATACGCTTTCACTGTCAGATAACATCAACTGCATTTTACATCTGTAGAAGGATCTGTCCATAATGACGACAGCACCGCCCTTGTCAGCTTGCCTAATGACCAAATCCTCATTGTTTCTAAGACTAGTGATAGCAGCTCTTTCTTGTGAAGTGGTGTTATAAAAACACGATTTGATATGTTTACTGTTGTATAACTCAAAAAGCTCAAGCTCACAGGCTTGTTCGAAGGCTTCTAGTAATGGATGCTGCAAAGGAAGAAAAGTGGATGGCTTTTTGAAGGGCATAGAATTCTTATTGTTATTGTCAACATGACTAGCCTCTTGTCCATATAGCAGTTTGAGCCCCAGGCTCCTAGTAAACATCTTAACATCGACAATGATGTCAGTCAAATCATTACAACTAGAGGGTATAAACCCCAAACCTTTGTTTAAAACAGATATCTCGTACTCATTTAAATCATAGCTGGAAATATTTACCACTAAGTCCTGGTTACAGGTATGTGCGACTTCTTTACATGTGGAAAGGTTTCCTCGGAGTTTTTCCTCTTCGCTGCCCTCCCCTGTGGAGACCAAGTCCTCCGTTCGAACGGTCTGAAGGGCAGCGGAAAAGAAGGAAGCCCCTCTCCTAATCCAAGAACTTCATTCTCCATTGAAACAACAAACGTGTCAATGGGGAGTTGTTTACGTTTGGTATCATTCCCCTTATGTCCGGAAACCTGTGCGGATCCACTTACAGCAGGCTGTGCATCCATATTCATGTTTCCACTGTGATCAGCATGAATCAACGCTTCAACTAACACTTGTTTAGGTGCAGGAGTTGGAACGATGCTCGCCACACCAGTTACCGATTGCATGAGAGGAGACGCACCACTCGCGCTTGTTGATGATGTTATCTGATGTGTTGATTCCTGTTCGGGAGCTCGTTGCAAGTTAGTAGAAATAACCGGCTTGTGTGTAGAAGAAGTAGGATGGCGTTTGATGTTGTCACGCGGCCAGGAAAAAACCTGACCATTTTGGAAATCCAGGAAATCTCTCTCGAGTTTCCTTTTTTTATCCTGTAAGGATTTAAAGTCCATAGAGGTTATAGTGTGTCGCAGATCTGTAGAAAGTACATCCAATTCATGTTGCCCGAGAACACTAGATAGTTCTTTCTCAATGGCTTTAATCTCCTCCACAAGTGTAATCACAGCAAGTTCTTTCTCAATGGCTTTAATCTCCTCCACAAGTGTAATCACAGCAAGTTCATAATGCTCAATCAAGATCTTAATGTAAGTAAAACTGGTGTCTAAATTGAGCTTCTGCCATTTGGCTAGAAGCTCTGGTTGTGCTGTTCCAAAAGTCGGCATCTTTAAGACCCTTAAGCCTCTAGGAATTAGTTTAAAGCTAAGACAAGCTTCCATGTGCAGTTTTTGCCACTGCACACTATGAAGCTTCTGAAGTTTATTCTCCAACTTCCTGGTAACAAGTACAATATTCATATTGTTTCTAAAGTCATTATTGTTATGTTCAACTTGAGTCAAATCAGCAGTAGTTAGTTTCAAAAGCGGGTTGCTGGCAAAGGCAAACAAGTCATTCAAATGAAAGACGTTATCAGGCATATTAACACTCACTGGTGTATCCGGAGTGGCAGCCATGTCCCGGCAAAAAGGTAGCAACAATAGTATACACAAAAAAAACAGTGGTTTGCCAGGTAAAGCACCCTCAATGGAAGAAGAAAGACACAAATGCAGTAAAATCCGAGGTGTGCACCATGTGCTGTGAGGACAGAACTCTGTCCAAGTAGCTGAACAACAAGTGAATAAAGTCACACTCTCAAGTCGATAAAATCCAAGGTTTATTAGTAAAACCATAAAACGAACTGCAGTGGTAAGCGCTTTCACGTTGTACCCAACGCTTCATCAGACATCAAATGCAGTAAAAAATACCCCTTATAAACAAATTCAAATTCAAACAGACAAATCAGATCATGAAAGTAATTAAAGAAACAGGATATTGAATTAAAATCAATTAAGAACAAATAATGTGTTAATTACCCATGAAGTCAATGCTTGAGGGGTCTACTAGAAAGAAAAGGCTTGAGTGTAAATCTGTCATTGAGTCCAAACCTATGAGCTTGTAGCTTTAGAATCCATTTCCCTTCCCTCTCTTCTGTACGGTTCCTCATGTTACCTAATCTACCTCCTTTGTGTACTAACTCCAAAACCCTGAACTTAAAACAATGTGAGGAACCATGGTCCAGGGTGTGCTTGGCCAAAGCATTGTTTGTATTGGCCTTCTCAATGGCATAGGCGTGCTCACGCATACGCTCACGAAAAGTCCTGGTCGTCATTCCAACATAGAATGAACTACAGGATTGACACACTGCCACATAGACCAAGTTAGAAGATCTACAAGTTAGCTAACTGATCAGATTAACAGAGGGGTAGAAGGTAATGGTCATAAAAGTAGCAATGATGTGAGTAGTATTTAGTGCGAGAACCTGGGATAACAGGAAGAGGATTCTTAGTCTGGGTTAGTACAAGAACATAGCCAGTGGGTTGTAAGGTATAATTTGAGTTTCTTTTGAATAGTAGAGTTGAAGAAAGAAATGTGAGTTCACAGGGAAGTAGGTTCCAGCTTTTTCCCACAGTGTTAGAGAAAAGGGAATCTCCTGCTTTATTATCATGAACTGATTGTACAAACTGATGAACTGGATTTCAGATTTGTTTAGAATAATTGCACTCCCTCTAGACTGCATTGCTTCAGTTTCCTTGAACAGCAGCACTCATGTTAACACTGATTGATAGCGAAGGCTTTCTTTACTTTGGATTCGACAATAGATTTAGGCTGGAATTCATAGTCACTTGCTGAAATCTGAAAGGGGTATTCCTGATGCTTATGAAGGAAGGCAAGATTCATAGAGGCCATTTACGGTAATGCAGAAGGTCTTAAAAATAATGAGATGCAAATGAGAAATGTTGTCAAGTTTAGTATATTAATGAGGGGGGTTTGCAATTCATAGTCTTACATCTGCATTGTACCTGTTAAATGTGGTGGTTCACCTTTGATATTGGAGTTGCAATCCACGAACGTGCCCCCACTTATCCTTTCAGTAGTTGTCAAGTATGCACAAGCACTTCCGTGACACAAAAATGAATTATTTCCCTCAGCAACCCTTTCATTGGTTTGTTTTAAGTATACACAAGCACTAAAATGGCCCAATAAATTATTTTGCCCAGCAATCTATTCAGCAGTTTGACAGTGTATGCACAAGCACTTTTGTGACACACAAATGAATTATTTCCCCAAGTGAACCCTTCAATGATATTTCTTAGTATATTAGCAGAGACACCAAATTGAAGCATTCACACAAGCAACCTCTTCATTAATATGTCCAGGTATGCAAAAAAAAACAAAATAAAACATTCACTAAAGCAACTGCTTCATTAATATCTCCAGGTATGCAAAAACACCTAAATGAAACATTCAACCAAGTGACCCCTTCATTAATATGTCCAGGTATGCACAAGCATCAAAATGATACATTTATCCAAGTGACCCCATCAGTAAAAATGCTCAGGTATGCATAAGCATCAGATTACCCCCCACACACACACACACACACACACATCTCCATAGTCTGTTAGAAAACTGCTGCTTACTGGCATAAATTCAGGGCTATATACATACTTAGTATGAAAGTTATCCCATTATAGATTTGTGTCTATGAACTGAACTCATATGCGTATATGTAAAGGTCCTTAACAGCATAGTACTTATCTCCCAATCACAAATTAAACATGTTACACTTTTGCGATAGGGGGATGCTCATAAAAAGTCCTCTACATTTCCATAGTCATCCTGAAAGTTGGAGATTTGCACAAACATGTAGCACCACTCTTTGCAGATCACCGCTATGGAAACCATAGCTCTGGACTATGAATACTGTCCTTAATGTTAGCAGTGATTAGAGGAAAGGGTTTTAATCGTGTGTAGAATGATTTTAGTTCTCCAGATTACCTTAGCTCCATTTGATTTTACAATAGCACTCCTGTTAATACTGATTGACTGATAGGCCGTTAAACTTGTGTATTTTTTTTTTCATTTTGGTTGGACAACAGCATCTATGTTGACAGTAAATGGTGGATAGGATTTTAAAGTTTGTATAAGAAGGTATGATTTCATGATCAGTTTTATCTATAAAAGGCAGTGTTTGTGGCACTGTTTTTCTTATTATAATGACTTGATGTATTGGGATACATTAAAGTTCAACTCGGAAACTAGACTTCCTCATTCTTTGGAAGTGTTCTTTTGTCTGTGTAGTTACTGAATTGCAGTTCAGCGACGATGCTTTATATGTACTGGTGAACTGAATAACTTAAGTTCTGGTGGTTTTAACATTAGGAAGTGTTTTAATTTCAGGGCAACATGTTTTTTTTTTACAAAAATAAAATTTTATACACTACAATAACATCAGATTATAAACAGAGCTTGAAGAAATTATATGTATATAAAATAAAATGGCCATATAGCAACACATAGTAGCATTTACTTCACAATATTTCGGAAGCAGAATATTAATTAGCTAACCCCACAGGAAAAGGAGAAGAAAATAACAAAAACATTACAGGAGGTTGAATCATGCCCTTAGAGTTTTAGTACCACCATTGCCCATATGATTTTAGCTTTATTTTTCTGCTCCATATCTACCTAACTCAAAAAGAGTTTTCTGTAAATCCCTGTTTGCTTCATCTATTACCTTCTTTTCCCTTTTCAAGTCTCCTTTCCACCCCTTTGTCATCAGACTCTTCACCCATCGCGTTAGCAGTAGTTGTGTCTTCTCATCATCTCTAGTCGTGCTGCCTACCCCCAACTCCGAGCAACACAAACAGCCAGTGCCTTGCCACCTGCTTCCCAGAGTCTGCACACATTCTGTTATTCAGCCTCCCATATTGTCTTAACATGAATCTACTCCCAAACCATACAAGCCATGCCAGATGCAATTTTCCACATCTTCAACACTGCCCTGAACCTATCTTCTGGACCCTATATATTTATTTTATTTTACATTTGTTTACCTAGAAAGTCCAACTGGACACAGTTCCATTTTCAGCAGAGGCCCAGAGAGAAAAGCTTCACATTACAATACATTACATGAGAGTAAAAACAAGTAGAACATGCATACATACATATGGTGTATATGCACATCAGGACAACATGCTGGTGATTAACAAACATACATATAGCATATATGCATACAACAGGAAAGCATATATGAACTCAGGAGTGCAACCCTACGTATGAAGCACCCACATCATTTGATCATATCAAATATGTTTTGTTCTTTTGTGGTCCTATCTGTTTTTCTCTACTAAAGAGTCACATGGTCATTACTGTCTCATCATGAACACAGTAAACCATTCCCTGTCCATACTTTTCCTACATCAGTCTTGTATAAAGTTACACCCTTACAATTTTTGTTTTATTAGCACCTTTATTAAATTGACACCATTTAGCTAATAACATAGGCACTCATGTAGTTATAGAAATGAAAACAGTCCATTATACACATTTATATTTTTCATGCATTTCAAGCATTATACATTTATCTTTTTTATCATTTACTCCAGGATTTCATAAATTGCTGAAATTCCTCATTCAATTAAATTTCACTCCTCCCTCTGATCATTATTCTGCATGTGCTGATCATATAAATTCCATTTATTTCTTACCTTATTTCAAACTGGGACTGTTCCTGCTCCCTTTCCACCTAAATTACACTGTCGTCTCTTTCAAACCTCCCTTTAATCTCATCTACTACCACCTCTGATCACTAACACTATGTTAGAACAAACACTAAACTTGCATTAACACCTTATAACTTGTACTTTTAACTATATTATCTGTATTACTTTTGACTTTATCTGTAGTTTAACATTTGTGTTTTTTTAAATATTTACTCTCTGATTTTGTATTTGTATT
This sequence comes from Protopterus annectens, assembly GCF_019279795.1. Lineage (NCBI taxonomy): Eukaryota > Metazoa > Chordata > Ceratodontiformes > Protopteridae > Protopterus > Protopterus annectens. Next base: position 305,777,593 of record NC_056743.1, read on the forward strand.
TTAAATTGTATATTTATGCTTTTGTATACTGTATATTCCATACTTTACTTATGTTATATCCTATTAACTGCTACTAGAGCTTTTCTTCCTAGGCCTCCTCAGATAATGGGCTCAGCTTGGCCCAGTGGACTTCCCTGCTCATCAAACTGGAAATAAATAAATAAATAAAATTCCACATAATTTGTTCTTTCTCTTTTCTAATCCCACCTCTGATTTTTTTTTTTAATTCACAATATTCAGTACTTTGGTTATGGTTGGTTTTGATTTTGATTTCCATTTATTAGCAATTTTTTGGGGGGCAGACAGTAGCAATAAACTTATCAAGGCCTTACTTTACCTATGCAATTCAAATCCTATATCCCAGCCCAAATAAATAATTTCCTTAGTTACAATCATTTGCTCTCAACATTTTTTTATAAAGCACTCTGTATGGAATTTTTAAAATCTGCCAACATATTACATTCTAACAAATCCTGTTCCCAAATGCCTCTCTCTCTCCCATCATATCTCTAGCAATTGTTATGTACCAGAGGAAAAAAAATGGCTGAAGTCTATTTGAAACATAGAACTACATATGCAAGCACTTCCATACAAAAATTCCAAACATTCTGGAGTTTGTTACATACATGGGAGTCATACAGCTATTGTCCCACTATTGCCGTGTATATTGCCGCTCCATTCTGTCTCTCCACTCAATCTGTTCTAACCCCCTCTGACTGATTCTTATAGGTATCATGTAAATGCCCTACTTATTATTCCTTTGCTGACATAAGCTTCTGTTCTAAACTCAACTAAAAACTCAACTCATATCATCTTCTTTTCATGTACCACTATATCTGGCTTTCTCGCATTTATCTTTGTAAAAGTTGTTGTGTCTTTCGGCTTTTCCCCGTTAGGGGTCGCCACAGCGGAACTCTGGTCCGCTAATGATTGCTAGTTGATTTTTACGTGCCGAGTTAACAGCCCTTATGCACAACCTTCAATGAAGGTACACCCATTCACGCATGTCTCCACGTAGAAGACGCTCTAACTGAGAATCAAACCGGACAGTATCTTATTGTGAGGCAACAACGCAAAATTGTACTGGGGCCAAACTCAAGAAGATGTTTTACAACTCCAGGAATGAGAAGAGACAATAATAAGGAATTGTGATAATGGAATAACTTCTTTCAGTTAATATTGCACATTGCTTTTATCACATCTGTCATTCTGAGTATTTTTGTATCTGTTCCCTCTTCTATACTCCTCTAACAGTGGCATTTCTTACGTTAACTGCTTTATAGTTTTCTCTATTCGATACTTCCATGATGGTATTCAGTTTCTCCCCTTCCTTTCCCTTACTACCGCATCTTGTTACGGTAGAATTTTATCTGTTATTAATTTAGCTGTACAGTAATATATCCTGTTTACTTCTGTTACATTGCTTGGATCTCTACAGACAGTCCTAATTACTGTGTTCATTTGTTTTATCAAACATCTGACTTTTTCGGTTTTATTGACCTTCAGTCTATTTCTTTCATTGATCTTAATATGTCTATCTCTATTAAATCAAGCAACTCTTCTATTAGCTCATTTTCTTCTAAACTGAGGGCACATTTTTTGTTCTCTATTTTCTGCGGGCATTCTGTAGAAAGTTCTATAAATTCTTCCTGGGTCTCATGCTCTTCACTTTTATCCTGTGTCATCCATTGCTCTGTCATATGGGAACTCACTGGCCTATCATTCCTCAACATTGACTGCTCCAGAGTTGCCACAGTTTCCTGTTCCTTCCTTTGCTGTCCAGCTTCAAGTGAATGTTTATATTGATTTCCTGTGGAAGGCTCCAAAATATCTTCATATGGCAACTGGCCAGTTGCTTCCCATTCCACTGGTTTTGCCTTAATTTGGATGTCTCTAACCAAATCCTCTGCACCCCAATGGTCCTCCAGTAAAGCAAATAAATGATTCATGGGCACAACACTTGTTTATTGCAGCAATAAAGGCTCTCCCACAACACATAAACCCTACACATATATTATACGTTTTCATCCTCAACTTCCTTGGATGCAATTATCAAACAGTTTTAGCCCTTATATACCCTAAAAATTCAAACCTTCCAATAAAAACATGCCACATGGTTAGATTCATAAAACAGATGCATTTCCCAAAATTCATATCACATTCATGGCTTAAATAATTTTAATAAAATTGCATAAAACTACAGTTCCTAAACTTTTCTAAAAAATATATATTAGTAAATATACCTTAGTACATAAATACATAAAAAAATCAAAACTCTATTATAATTTCCATAATAAAATTAAAACATCCTAGTACTTAAAACTGTGTTAAAATGATACATGTCCTCCATCTAGTAGTCAATAAAATTATTGTCAAACTAGAATTACAATAATTAACACAGTTTTAAGGGGTCTATATCACTTTGACAAAATGGCAGCAGTTCAAACACCATATGTTCGAACTTCTAACCTCGAAGTGCAAAACCATCGAAGGCTTAGAACAGTGTTTTTTTTCCAGGGAAAAAAAATCGCTGTTCCAAGAAAACACACACAAAACACAAGCACACCAAAATAAATAATCCACACATACACACTTCACAATACCCTACATCTAACCCTACACTAAACCGTACATACACTACTATTTATCCACTTACCTTAACCCAAATCCTAACCCTGAGGTCTGTAACTATTGCACACTCACCTTACCCGCTCCCTAACCCTAAGGTCCATCCATAACTACTGCACACTCACCTTAACCTGATCTGTTCACACACTTACCTTAACCCGGTCCGTAACCTTCGAACCACAGTGGAGGGAATAGTGAAGCCACAGAAATGGCCCACCAAATTCTTTGCCTGGGAAAGAATTCAGTGTTCTGCGACTTCGCGATAATCAGTTTTCAAACTTCACAGTTCGAACATATGGTGTTCAAACTGCTGAAGTTTCAACGAAGTGATAGGAACCTGTTTTAAGTACTAGACTGTTTTAATTTAAATTTTATTATGGAGATTATAATAGTTTTGATTTTTTGTTATCGAACTTACTTATTTCTTTATAACAGTTTGTTCTTTAAGGTGTTCAATTTTTTTTATATGTAAAATTTTGTCCTTTATTAATAATAGGATATAATTCCTCCACCTGTAACAGAATGTTCCAATGTTTCTTTATGATATTTACAATACTAGAAGTGCTTCTATTATAAATAAAATTGCATTTACAAATATTAGAATTTCTATTCTTTTTTCTATATTGAGTTACTTCATTATTACTTTCAGAAAATACAGGTTTACTCTTTCATTGTCTCTCAGTTATTGACTCATTTTTTATTTGATTTAACTTATTAATTTGATAACCTCTGTGATTAAAAGCTTGGGTCATTTCCTCTCTTTGATGGAATTGATGTTTCAGTTTTCCTGTTAGTAGAGATTAGTTAGTCCACTTAATTTGTTGGATGTTTTTTTTAACTTATAGTCACACCACAACTAACTTTTTCAGCTTTAAAATTAAAGTGCATTATACAAAAATTGAGTTTTTAGGCATAGTCCTGATTAAAATACTAAAGGACAAATTGAAAAATCTTTGTATAGGAAAGAAGTTAAGAATGACACTTATTTAGCTTGTGATAGTATGCTTCCTCCATTTATATTTGACAGCATTGTTAACAATCAAATGACATGTCTAGCAATACTTAATATACAACATACTAATGCAGTTGGCCTTCATTCAGGAGAAAGATCTCACTGGATGGTTTAACCCTGGGTGTTCATAGGCCATTTGGGGAGCTATTTGTAGAGCCCCTGTTGCAGTATTTTGTTCAAGCTGAAATGCTTGCACTGTTTCCAAAGGAGGCAAATGTGGCTATGATAATATTTATACCAAAAGCGGGCAAGGACAAAAATAGAGCAGAGAATTACTATCCAATATTTTGTTGTAGTTGGAGGTTAAGATATTTACTAAAATCTTGGTGAAACACCTGAAGAAGATTTTGCCGGGGTCCATTTCATTGAATAATCAAGGTTTTATTAAGGATAGACCAAGTGGTCCCAATTTAAACTCATTGTGGTTAAATATTCAAAGGCAAGGGCCCTTCTCGTCCATTTTTAGAAAGCATTTGATCATATTGAATGGAATTTTCCGTGGGCAATGTTGGATAGTATGGTTTGCCCCCAACAACTTATTTCTAATATCAAATGTTATATCATAATGCATCTGCTCATATTTTTATGAATGGGGTACTATCAAATGTTGTTGATATCAGGACAGATCTGAGACAGGAGTGTCCTCTCTCCTCCTTTTGTTTGTTTTAGTAATGTTCTTTTTGAATGAATATCTGAATATGTGCATGTGAAGGATACAATTCACCTAACCCCCTGGAACTTTTTTCTGACTTCTTGGTTTTTAGATGACTGCTTGGTTTAGCTCTCTTCTCCCCATCTTAGTCTACAGAGGATTTGGATATCTTTGCAGAAGTTTGCTAAGGTCTTGGGTTTGAGGGTGAATGCATCTAAAACTAAATATTTTCACTTAACTATTCAAGCTTGCTAGAAATTAAAGGAATGGAAGGAAGCAACATGTGCTATTGCCCCAAGGTAGAGTATTTGGAGGTTTGGTTTGCTGCGCATATGGCTGAGAATATTCAATTCAACCTACTTCATGTATTTGGGCTAAACCAGGCATATGAGTTAACAAAACAGACATATTTGGGCAGGAGTGGAGAAATAGAGAGGTTTTGTATGTTTCAGATGTAAGAGAGGTTTAAGACTATTTCTTGATTCATTGCAGGTAGTTGACCACAGTTTGAAAAGAGGCTTGTGCCCCAGTGGTTTTAGTTATGGCAGTTGCAGGATGGTATTTTCTAAGACCTACATTTGTAAGTCAGTGATAACAGCTTAGCTGACTACACCTAGATCGAGAGTACAGTGTGGAAACGTAAGGCTAAATCAGCATTATAATTACTTTGCAGAGTCGTGGGGGGCTGAACGATTCCATATGGAGGATGTGGCAGGATTTTTTTATACTGTACATTCAGCTCTCAGAAGCACTAGGAAGCAATAAGGGGACTGTCTCATAAAATGTTATCCCTGATGGTGAGATTTATGCATTTCAAATGTTTGCATTGTTGGCAATATTCTCCTACTGTTTTTAGGGCTAAATAGAAGTTGGTGGAAGTTAAATTTTGGAGATGTGGCACAGAGGCGGGAGCTTATGTGCACATGGTTTGGTTCTGTATTAACATTATATCTCTATTCGCAAGGATTGTAGATGCTCATAGATGGGCATTGAAAGAATCCCCATCACACTCACTGGATATTAATTTTTGGCAACTAGCCATCCCATCTCCAGAGCTGGATTTAGCTGTGACTGCATGGGGGTTGGCTTACGATGGTGGACGCAGCTCTTATGAGTTTTATTTATAAACATTGGAAGATACTCCCAGCAGACTGGCAGTCTAAGTTCTTAGAGAAATTTAATAACTTTTGCAGATGACAGCATATTTATTTGAATAAGGAAGAATGTCAAGAATATTATTTTATTTTTATATTTGCACTTGATTCTTATGTCTTGGAACAGAGTAAGTTTTTTTTTTTATTTCTCTATATCTGTACTTTGTTTTTTTTTAGTCTTATCCCCATAAATATATATGCTCTTACATAAAAAAAATATTAGCACTTATAGACTCATAGGTTCATAGTTTTATACTAGGCTAATGACCACAATAGTTATATACTTTATCTAATGAGCACAAATTATTTTCTGTGTTTACATTTAAGAATTAGATATTGTTCTAAATGCTGCAACTGAATGAGTATATAAGAGCAGCCTCTAAGTTATCAGTTTTCTTAATTGCCTCAAAGCCTTAACTTAGCAAAAACTGTATCTGCTTAATCTGTGTCTTTTTCTATATGTATGATCCAATAAGCATTTATCATATTTATTACTGTTGGTATGCAGACTAATACTATGGGTGTGGACTTCCTGCTGCTGACCTACATTCAAATTAAACTCATGAGCATATCTCTGCTTTTTAGTCTTAATGAAGGCCACAGCAGCAATAAAGCCTTAACAAAACTAGCTCTGGATATCAGGTGATATAATTTCAGTGGCAGACTAATTCAATTCGGGAAAGGGAAAATTTAGCATTTCACAAGGTGAATATATGAGAAGAGCACAGCATTCAGTTTAATTAACAGTACAAACTACAGTAGCCTGTACAGATCCAAAGGCTACCTGAGTATAGCTCCCTTCATGTATTATTTACTTATATTTGTTAACGGGGGTAGAACCCTGATCTCATGGATCATTTTCAGGTTCAGCCAAGAAGATCACATTGTCAGCAGAAAAAAGGGCTGAACCATGTGAGTACATAAATGTGCAAACACCCATGAATGGAGTATGTACATCTTAAATATATTTACACTTACAATTAGCAAAAAAGTTGGATAAGCACATCCCTACCACATAACAAGTCTGCAGGACTCACAATAAATGTAATTGTCATATTAAGTTACTTACCTTCACCATGTTAACCTGAGATGGAAACACCATTCACAATAAAGAACTACCAGTTGCAAGAACATTTTCCCTAAATATACATTAAAAACAGTTGTACTGACAATCATTTAGGTGTCATTGTTGAACCTTTGCTTCCCATTCATGGAGTTCATCCAGGTCTTGACATCACTGGTCATCATAATGATGCTTTCACAGCTCCCCTGACCTAGATGAGGTGTTGGCTCTGCTCAGCACCCCAGCTAGGTCACAGCAGGCATCAGCTTATGTAAAATCACCATCATATATCTGCAGTAGCCACACCCTGAACTTTTTATGATGGACATAAAGCATGACTTTGCTCTCCATACAACAGGCAGAGATTCTCTTCTTGGCACTGGCAGGAATAGCCATTGCTACATGAATAACCTCACAGCATTTTATAAGGTATAAAATGGCAGCCCGTGAATCACTCAGACAGTGCAATTTCTTAATCATGTGTGGCATAGCTTACTGCTGCTCAGGAGCACCCTGAGTATACTCTTACTGGTTTCCTTCATGAACTCATGGGCATGGGGTAGGGAGCAGTATGTCTAACCTTCTAGCTGTGCTTGTTGTCACACCAGTACAGGCATCGAAATAAAGTGATTCAGAGATATTCAAAGCATCTGGCCTCATTAGCCTATTTACTGTGCCATAAAGTGTAAAGTTGTCAAACTACAGATGATGGTGCCATTTTGTAAGGTAATTCATGCACACCATAAAAGCAGATTTTGGACAGATAGTTTGTGGACTGTAAGGGTGGTTTCATGGGGGTACATAGTAATCTGCAAGCATATAATAAGCTGTATTTGTCTTAAAGTCTAAGGATGTGCCAGCTTTGTATAAAGTTAGAGATATGACTTCATGTAATTGCATGTGTTTTACTCCAGACATTTGTTCTGTTAGCAAGGTAGGCCATAATATTATGGCAACTTAACCTGTATATGTCTAGTAGTACCTATGGAGATAGTATGCCTTGTGTACAGTGTATGGGTATATATATTGCCAGGTACATGTTTACCACGCCTACACGTATGTATGCCTCCCAATGTTGTACTGCATAGCTGTGTCACCTGTGCCAGCTTTGGTATCACCCCACGGTTGGTACCAGGGACAACCTCCTAACCTCTAAATACCTGTATTTCCTACCAGAGAGACAGGGGCATGCAAGACACACGTGTGCCAACATGTATCAGGAACAACAGCTGCATGTGTTCTCACATCTGTCCACCCAACTATAGTATAAAACACCTAGGCTACCAATGACACACGTGTGCCAGTGTGTATCAGGAACAGCAGCTGCATGTGTTCTCACATCCACATCTGTCCACCCAACTATAGTATAGTACACCTACGTTACCCATGACACACATGTGCCAGTGTGTATCAAGAACAGCAGCTGCATGTGTTCTCACATCTGTCCACCCAGCTATAGTACAGTAAACCTAGGTTACCCATGACACAAGTGTGCCAATGTGTATCAGGAACAGCAGCTGCATGTGTTCTCACATCTGTCCACCCAACTATAGTATAGTACACCTAGGCTACCCATGTGTTTGCAGCTGTCATTCTACCAGTCTTAGCCGTATACAAGCTACTATGTCTCTTGTACTCACAGGTGATTGCATATCTGTATGAATGGTAGATGTCAGATGCTGGATAATTTCAGTCCTGGAAAAATTGAAGCCCCCTGCTAAGGCACTCAAGAGACATAACAAGTACCTGTTGGGAAGAGGGGATGCTGATCAGCCATAATGTGACAAGGTGTAGCAGACATTGATCCACATCCTCAGTGGTGGTGTTGGACAGAATTACACTGGTGCTGACATGATATGCTATTCTAAGTCAAAGGCATGTTCTGCAGCAGCTGAGGAGAAGGCTACCATGCAGCCACAGACTAAAGGAGACAGAAAAGTTTATTTGTCCCTGCACTGAGACAGTGGCATTGGGACAATCCCTGGAGGAATAGATATTGGCACCAAAATGGACCAACCAACCACCTTTCAGTTTGGTGAATGATGAACCAGGTTTGTGACTTGTAAAGATAATTTTCTTACAACTGCAATGCACATACAGACCTCAACATACACCTTTTATGTTTTGTCATTGGGCAAGGTATAACTCTCAATTGTCCATGTTTTTACCTCATATTTTTAGTTTGTTCCTCATAAAATTTGTGGTTTTCTGGCAAATCATTAAGGAATTAAATCACTAAATAATGACAGATATGTGTGTTTCCGTCCTTATATCCATCAGAAAACACATCCTAATCCAAACACTTTTATTCCACCAAGGTTCTAGGTTTATAAGAGAGGTCATTATAATCTGTTCCTATAGCTGGGCCTTTATCCTGCCATGAGAGGTATGACATTAGGTTATCACCCTCATTATGTGCACAGCTATAGGCTGTAATTGTGCAATATTGATACTTACATTAGGCGCTTTTAGTATGCATGCCACAGGGTCATGGCTGCAGCACAGGTTGTCATATTGTCTCAGGGTTATCTTTTGTTATGTATTCACAGGGCAGAACTCTAGAGGCTGGTGAGGGCAACTGGCTGATACTGGCACCTAAGAAGGGGCTGATGATGATGATGTTGAAATTGATGGCTACATTCAGATGGTACAACATCTTTCTCCATTCTGGGTAAAAGCTCATTGACAGTAAATCATTAAAGTGTGGCCTTACCTATAGATAAACCTGCAGCTGTGGTTTTGAGCACCACTAATTCTCATTATGTGTCTGTAGCAGCAGGTGAATCTACTGGTTTTGATTTGAGTTTATTTAACTCAGGCCAGCTTTGCAGGGGTGCCTAGTCCCATCACCTGTCACAACTATCTCCTTATATGTGAGTAGTACTCTGGACTGGTACAACAAGTGCACTGCAGTATCATCCAGGCACAGTTTACAGCTACAAATCCAACATAAAGCTGACAGCAGTACGTTGTGAGAATTTTAAGTATGTCAGGCATATGGCCAGCAGCTCTGTGAAGAAATGGAAGTGCATGGATTCATAGGTTCATAGGTGTGTACTAGGTTAATGGCTCTGGAGCCTTTACAAGCCTAGCCCATAAGATTACCATGGCATCCTGCCACCCAACCTTAGTTCCCAATGCCTTTGTCGAGTATAGCCACTGGAGTGATCCCCAGGGTGAATTTTCTATTTCCCATCCACTCATCAAGATTTCTCTTGAAGAAGGCTAGTGAGGTGCTCTGCTTGACATGTATGGGAAGTCTGTTCCATAGCATAGGCAGTCTTTGGGTTATGAACCTGTCCCTCCAGCATGTTCTGTTGATTGTGGTAATGAGGTTGAGGTCTCTGGAGCATGTGGTGTGGAGGGATTGGGATTTCTTTAGATGTAGCATTTCTAAAAGGGCTGGGTCAGACTTGACTTTGTAAGTCAAGCAGAGATCATCTCTAAGTAGGCAATATGAGACAGAGAATAGTTGGAGTTTTTTGAGTCTGTCCATATAGGACAAATGTTTAAGGCCTAGAATCCTCTTTGTGAGGTACTTTTGTGGTCTCTCCAGTTGTTGCAGGTGTCTAGTCAGGTACATGCCAAATGGGCATTGTATTCAATGATTGGCCTAATGAGGGAAGAGTAGAGGGAGACAATGACCTCTTCCTTCCTGGATGCAAAACCCTTAGTAATGAGATGTGCCATATAGAAGGACTTTCTGCCCACAGTGGCAATGTGGTGGTCAAAAGAGAGGTTGCTGTCACCCTATGTTCCCAGATAACTTATAACACCTTCTGTGTTCAGTAGACTACCATCAGTGTGGTAATTCATGGGAAACAGGTTTTTCCCAAAGGAGATGACACATTTTCTGACATTGAGCTTAAGCCACAGTTCTGACACCAATCGCTGGTCTCAGTGAGGCCTTTCTGTAGGATGTCAGCATCACTTGGGGAGTTAATAATAGGTCCCAACTTGCAATCATCTGTGAACTTTGTCAGCCAGAGTCTCTTCTTGTTGCCCTGGACTTCAGAGAAGTAGATACCAAACAGGAGAGGACCCAGGACCGAACCCTGTGGGACACCACTCGTGACTGGTCGGCAGTCTGACTTGTAGTCAGCTACTTTCACACTGTGGGTTCTACCTGTGAGCCAATTTGTAACTCACCTAGTGATATAGGGGGTGATGCCAAGCTTAATAGTATTTCTAAGATTCCTGAGTGAGGAATGGTATCATAGGCCTTGGCCAGATCAAGGTAGGCTGTATGAACCATCTTGTCCCTGCAATTTATTTTATATTGTTGAGACCAAAAGAATGTTTAAGACTCGATTTATGGAACATATGAGGGATATTAAGAAGAAGAAAATGCTATTTCTGTACATTTTGAAGTTGCACATGGAAGTAATCGTTTATTATTACAGGGTACCATTTTGTTACAAATAAATCTGAAATATGTGAATGAATTGTTGTTGAAAGATAAACCTTTATACAAGGAGTCTATTTATATTTTAAAATATAATACGTTAACCCCTATGGGGCTTAATAATTAAGTAAATTGGAAGTGTTTGCTTTAAGAAAAAGGTTTATTTCATTTTGTTTAATTGAATGATGATGGTAAATTAATTTAAAATTGATGTATATAAGGAACTAGTTGCAAAAGTTTTTATGTTCTTTAAAGCTGGTTACACAGAGGTGCTAAAATGTTTTTTCTTTTTTTTTTTTTTTTTTTTTTTTTTGAAAAAAAGTTTGAACTGTTATTTGTCTGTTTGTTCCTGTTGATTATATCATCTTGATCCTTTGGTTGTGTTACATTTGGTGATTGAAAAAGTGGTTTTGTGATGTATGAACCACCTTGCCTTCATCCACAGCTCTGGTGACTGACTCAAAGAAGTTGACTAAGTTGAGCAGGCATCATCTACCCTTCACAAAACCAAACTGTGTGGGATCCAGAGTTTGGAGATTCTCTATATCCTTATTTATTAGGTCCATGATGATGCGTTCCATGGCTTTGCATATCAGACTTGTCAAGCTAATGGGATGATAGTTTCCAGGGTCTGTAGTTGCTCCCTTTTGTGGAGAGGGATGACTGCAACAGTGCACCATTCGGTAGGGACAAAGCCTGAGGTGAGGCTGTGATTGAACAGGGCACACAGGTGAGGTGCCAGTTCACTCTGTAGTTCATGTACAACACAGCCAGGTCCCATAGAAGCTGTATTCTTGGCATTGGACAGTGCTTTGTTTAACCTGTGCAGCAGTAATACTGGGTGCCTGGTAATCTATTGGTATTGTGAATGGTCCCTTGGGGGGGAGGGGTAATGTTGGCACTGAATCTGTCAGCCAGTATATTGGCAATATCTGTTGGCTTGGTATAGGAGGAACCATTGTGCAGTAGCGCAGAGCAAATCTGGGTATTGCCATGGAGATTCATTACATAACTATATAAGGCCTTCTAGTTGTCTTTACTATCTGCTGCAATTCTGTTTTCATAGCTAGCTTTAGAGGATTTGATGAGGGCACTCAACTTTTTGTTGAGGCTGATAAGGGAGTTTCTCCAGTCTTGGGACTTCACCTTATTCCACATCAGTTTCCTCCTTCTGTTGTAGAGTTTGCTTATGATAGGGGACCACCAGATTGGCTTCCTTTTTTTGGAGGAGAGCATCTTGGTTCTATTGGGTATGGCGAGATCCACACATTTGTGTACGTGTTCGTACAGTGCATTGGTGTATGATTTGGCGGTCGTGCAACTGATCTCCATTTGCATGGGTGCCATGAAGTTAGCTACCTCTGTTTTTAGGACCTCAGAGTTAGCTTTGGAGAAGTTTTTCATGGTGGTAACCTTTGTTGGGGGGGGGGGGGATGTGGATTTCCAAGGTGATTAGTTTGTGGTCGGATCTAACCAAGGAAGAGATGACTATTGGTGTAGAGCAACGATCACCCATGTTAGTAATGACCAGGTTAAGGATGTTGATACCTCTTGGGGGGGTATAAATGAGCTGGTCCAGGGCATTGGAATTAATGAGTTCCAGGAAACATTGGGCAAATGTATTGGTACATGAGTAGTTTTCCCAGTAAATGGAGGGTAGTTGAAGTCACCCAATATGAGTTTTAGGATGGACCTTAATATTCTTCAGGGTGCTTAGGAACGTGGAGTATGAGTCTTGGGACATAGTTGGGGACCTATAACAGGCTACAACCTAAATCGCTGTCTTACCCAATGTTAGCTGCACCTGAAGTATCTCTGATGTGTTATGTTGGGCTACAGTGCTTTGGACCAAGTTCTGGGGCCGAAAGGTGTGGAATGAGTTATAGCCTGGTAGTGCAGGGGTACTTTCTGCTGCTATGAACCAGGTCTCTGTTACGGCACAAATGTCGATGTTCTCCATTTTAAGGAGTGCTTCGAGTGAGTGCATTTTGAGATTTAGACTTCTAGCATTGAGCAGCAAGACCCTCAGATTGCATTTCTTTGTAGCTATTACCATGGTAATTTGGTCTTTGGAACACCACCTAAAAAAGGCACTATAGGGGTGGCAAGAACCTTGGCCAGTATCCAGAAGCCCAGGGGTGACAGATGCAGGCCACCTCTGGAAAACCATCAAGGTCTGTCAGTCATGTCATCCCTGGCAGACAGATACTGGATTCCCTTAGAATGACACCAGAAACTTAGCCAATTTTTGAAATCAATCATTTTCTGCTTCTACTTTGGTATCATTCTGGGTGTTGGTAGGATGCTGCTGAGGGCTAGGGTCATACCTGCCTGGGCTACATAATCCGAGAACCCCTCCATGTCTCTTTTCATGTAGTCCAGGGAGGTACGTCTCAGGTCATTCACACCCACATGTACAATGACAGAGTCATATTTGTACCTGTTGTTGAGGGACCTGAGTGCATGCTTTATGTAGTGGATCCTGGCACATGACAGGCAGCTGACCATTACTTTCTCATTACTCAACCTAGTGAGTAGGACATCAGTGTGCCTCACTGTCTTGTCACCTATGACTAGTGTGTTGGGCATGCTGTTTTGCCTTAGGGGCTTTGGTTGAGTGGCACACTGTTTAGGAAAGTTATGTGTCTCGTGATTAGTGTTGTGCTGTGTTGGTCGAATATATTTGTGCCTTGGAGGTCTCTGCTATTTGGGTAGATATTTGAGAGCCTCAGTGAAGTTAGGTGTGCAGTTTGTGTTTTTATGTGAAGGCAGTGCTGGTGTGTGTTCTGGAGGGCTATGTGTTCCATGTGGTATGGTGCAAGTGTTGACCTTCTCCTCTTGAACAGCTATTCCGGTCTTGGCTGGAGAGTGCGTGGCTTCCAATTTGGCCATATGCGTGCATCTCTCGAAAGTCTGAGTGTTGGGAGGTAAGAGGAGAGCGTTGTCAGTGTACACGAGGCAGTTGCTACATTGCCTCAGGATGCCCAAGTTCACCAGGTTAATAAGAGAAAGCACAGGGAGCTGACCTTTAGACATGCCTGGATGGGTGGGCATTAATAATAAGTATTGGAGCTGTTTCCTTGTAGAACTTTTAGTGCTGGTAGCACTTTTGTGTGCTACAACAATTGCTGCAAGATGTCTGGTAAAGTGCTAGACTAATAAGCTAGTAAAAGTGCAGTAAAGGAGAGAACTAGTAGATCTAAGGTAAAAACTGAAGAGCAGACTTTGGCACCGTTCAGAAGCTTACAAACAGTCCTGGATACAACAAATCTTTATCTTGACTAGCCTAGTTACAGGAAAGGCAGGAAACAAGTGCAAATGCGGGCTTTTAGACCCGAAAGTTGAAAGAGGTGGAAAAAACTGTCTAAATGGCCAATAAACTACAATTTCTGGGCCAGAAACCACTCCTCTTGTGGCAAATAGGCTACCTAGTGCTTACCACTCCCACTGATAAGCTAGAAGGCTTCCCTCCAACACAGAAAGGCTCAGTGGCCTCAGAAGCTTACATACAGGGGGCGTGGCCAAGGATGAACACAGGATAGCAGCAGATTTCTTCAGCTCCACCAATTTCATTACATT